>NC_062550.1:13109117-13314310 GCF_016906955.1 Phacochoerus africanus | reverse complement strand
CTGCGTGACACAGTGGTTCCCAGATCAAGTGACCCGAGGTACTCAGACCCTGCAGAGCACACAGAGGACACGATACCCATGCAGTATGGAGGGTCCTCAGAAACAAAGCATAGAACTACCACATGATCCTGCAATCCCTGTCCTGGGCCTCCATCCAGACAAAACTACAATTCAAAAAGATAAATGCACCCCATGTACACTGCAGCACTATTCACAATAGCCAAGACGTGGAAACAAGCTAAATGTCCAGATGAGTGGATTAAGAAAATGTGGTACAGGGAGTTCCCACTGTGGTGGCAGCAGAAACGAATCAGATAGATTAGATCCCTGGCCTTGCTCAGTGGGTCAAGGATCTGGTGTTGCCGTGATGTGGTGTAGGTTGCAGATGTGGCTCAGATCTGCACTGCTGTGGGTGTGGCGTAGGCCCGCAGCTGTAGCTCAATTCGACCCCTAGCTTGGGAACTTCCATATGCTGCACCTGAGGCCCTAAAAGCAAAAAAAAAAAAAAAGAAAAGGAAAGGAAAGAAAAGAAAGAAAGATGTGTTACATATCACAATGGGATACTACTCAGTCATAAAAAGGAACGAAATAATGCCATTTGCAGCAACATGAACGGAACTGGAGATTCTCGCTCTAGGTGAAATAAGTCAGAAAGGAAAGACAATAGCAAAATGAATCTATCTACAGAACAGAAACAAACTTATGGGCATAGAAAACAGACTTGTGGTTGCCAAGGGGGAGGGGGAGGGAGTGGGATAGACTGGGAATTTGGGACCAGAAGATTTAACTCTTGCATTTGGAGTAGATAAGCAATGAGATCCTGCTGTTACAGCACAAGGAACTACATCCAATCACTTGTGATGGAACATGATGGAAGATAATATGAGAAAAAGAATGTATTTATACATATGTATAACTGGGTCACTTTGTTGTAAGCAGACATTGACAGAACAGTGTAAATCAACTATAGCAAAAAAAAATTTTTTTTTAATTTGAGCACATGCCCCCCCCCCAAACAACAAACAAAACAACACAGCCTGGCCACCACAGACCTTCACTGGCCATCTCGGTAAACAAACAGCATGGATTACCCTGTTCATCATCACCACCCTCATCACCACCCTCTTCACCATCCTCTTCACCAACCTCTTCACCATCCTCTTCACCACCCTCTTCACCACCCTCATCACCATCCTCTTCACCACCCTATCACCACCCTCAGCACCACCCTCGCACCACCCTCTTCACCACCCCTCATCACCATCCTCTTCACCATCCTCTTCACCATCCTCTTCACCAACCTCTTCACCACACCTCTTCACCACCCTCTCACCACCATCCTCAGCACCACCCTCAGCCACCATCTCATCATCACCACCCTCTTCACCATCCTCATTCACCACCCTCTTCACCCATACCTCTCAACCACCCTTCACCATCCTCTTCACCATCCTCTTCACCCAACCTCTTCACCATCCTCTTCACCATCCTCATCACCACCCTCTTCACCATCCTCTTCACCACACCTCTTCACCATCCTCTTCACCCCATCCTCATCACACCCTCTTCACCACCCTCTTCAAACCTCTTCACACCATCTTCACCACCCTTCACCACCCTCACACCACCCTCACACCACCTCATCACCACCCTCTCCCCATTACTCCATAACCACCCTATTAACATCCTCATCACCACCCTCTTCACACACCTCTTCAACCATCCTCTTCACCATCCTCTTCACCATCCTCTTCACCAACCTCTTCACCATCCTCTTCACCATCCTCATCACCACCCTCTTCACCATCCTCTTCACCACCTCTTCACCATCCTCTTCACCACCTCATTCACCACCTCAGCACATCATCTCTCACCACTCTTCACCATCCTCTTCACCATCCTTTCACCATCCTCTTCACCACCCTCTTCACCATCCTCTTCACACATCCTCCTTCACCACCCTCTCACCATACCTCTTACACCTCCTCTTCACCATCCTTTCCACCATCCTCTCACCACCCTCATCACCAACCTCTTCACCATCCTATTCACCATCCTCTTCACCATACTCCTTCACAATCCTCAGCACCACCTCTTCACATCCTATTCACCATCCTCTTCACCATCTCTTCACCACCCTCTTCACCATCCCATCACATCTCACACCACCCTCATCACCAACCTCTTCACCATCCTCTTCACCACCTCTCACCCCCTCACACCATCCATCACCACCCTCTTCACCATCCTCTTCACACTCTTACCACCTCTTCACCTCCTCTCACCACCCTCATCACCAACCTCTTCACCAACCTCTTCACCATCCTCTTCACCATCCTCTTCACACATCCTCATCACCACCCTCTTCACCACCCTCATCACCATCACTCAGTCACCATCCTCTTCACCACACTCATCACACATTCTCACACCCCACCCTCATCACCAACCTCTTCACCAACCTCTTCACCATCCTCTTCACCACCCGCGGCACCAACCGCACCAGCCGCTGGACCAGCCGCGGCACCAGACCGCGCACCAGCCGCGGCAACCAGACGCGGCACAAGACGAGGCACCAGTCAGTCGGCACCACCAGCAGACACCAGACGCGGACACCAGCCCAGCACCAGGAGCAGAACCACCCGCAGCACCACCGCGGCACCAACCGCTGCCACCACCCGACCGAGGAAGAAAAAAAGAGGAAAAAGCCGAGACAAAAGAAGCGGAACACAGAAGAGAACAAAGAAGCAGAACAAGGAGAACAAAAAACAGAACAACAGCTAAATAAAAAGAGGAAAAAGAAGAGGAAAAAACGAGGAAAAAGAGGGAACAAGGAAAGAAAAAGACGCGGCAAAAGCCGAGGAACAAACAGACGGAATAAAACGAGGAAAAAGAAGAGGAAACAGACGACAGCAAACAGCAGAAGAAAAAACATAGTGAAAAAAAATATGAAAAAAACAAAGAACAAACCTCCCCTCACTAAATCAACAACCTCTTCACCAACATGCGTCACAATAATATTAAAAACCCTATACACCAACATATTAAAATCCTCATCACAATCCTACTTCACCATCCTCTTCACCAATCCTCTTCACCAACCTCTTCACCATCCTCTTCACCATGCCTCTTCACACATCCTCTTCACACCATCATCACCATCCTCTTCACCAACCTCTTCACCATCCTCTTCACCATCCTCTTCACCATCCTCATCACCATCCTCATCACCACCCTCTTCACCACCCTCATCACCACCCTCATCACCACCCTCTTCACCATCCTCTTCACCACCCTCATCACCATCCTCATCACCACCCTCTTCACCATCCTCTTCACCATCCTCTTCACCACCCTCTTCAACCACCCTCATCACCACCTCAGCACCACCCTCTTCACCATCCTCTTCACCACCCTCATCACCATCTTCAACCACCTCTTCACCATCCTCTCACCATCCTCTTCACCATAATCATCCCATCCTCATCACACCCTCTTCACCACCCTCATCACCACCCTCATCACCACCCTCTTCACCATCCTCTTCACCACCCTCATCACCATCCTCATCACCACCCTCTTCACCATCCTCTTCACCACCCTCATCACCACCCTCTTCACCACCCTCATCACCACCCTCAGCACCACCCTCTTCACCATCCTCTTCACCATCCTCTTCACCATCCTCTTCACCATCCTCTTCACCACCCTCTTCACCATCCTCTTCACCACCCTCTTCACCATCCTCATCACCACCCTCTTCACCACCCTCATCACCACCCTCTTCACCATCCTCTTCACCATCCTCTTCACCATCCTCTTCACAATCCTCTTCACCACCCTCTTCACCATCCTCTTCACCATCCTCATCACCACGCTCATCACCATCCTCATCACCACCCTCAGCACCACCCTCTTCACTACCCTCATCACCATCCTCAGCATCACCTTCGTCACCATCCTCTTCACCATCCTCTTCACCACCCTCAGCACCACCCTCAGCACCACCCTCTTCACCACCCTCAGCACCACCCTCAGCACCATCCTCAGCACCACCCTCAGCACCACCCTCTTCATCACCCTCAGCACCACCCTCTTCACCACCCTCAGCACCATCCTCTTCACCACCCTCAGCACCACCCTCTTCACCACCCTCTTCACCATCCTCAGCACCACCCTCATCACCACCCTCCTCACCACCCTCTTCACCACCCTCAGCACCATCCTCAGCACCATCCAAAGCACCAGCTTTGACATCCCTGGGCCTGCATTTCCACATATGCGAAGCAACTTCTCCTGGAAGGTGAGGACCAGATGCCAAGTGCGGGCACAGAGAGGCCAAGCCCCCACTCACACCGGGAGCTGGCCTTCCTGGAGTGACTCTGGGGCCATGGTCAAGAGCGGTGGACCTGGCCTTGCTGAGAAAACAAACAAGCCCAAGTCCCGGAGTCTGCAAAGAGCAGAACCGAATCAAACTCTGGTTTGTCCACTCCTGACACGTCGGCAGGGAGTGTCACGGCTAGCTTCCTGTCTACGCCAGTTCACTCAACCCCACGCATGTGCAGAAGTTCATTACCATAAACAACTACCACCTGGAGCACTGGCGAGGTGCCAGGCCATTCTGGAAGCCATTTTCTATGAATCAGCTTAAAATCTCTGAACAGAAAACATGCCCACTCACCTGTGTCCTGCAACTGGGATTCCAGCCACCCCCCAGGAGGACACACCATTGGCTGGCCCTGGCAGCCACACTGATCTCCTGGAGCTACCAGAATCCAGCCCCGAAGGACACACGAGCTCACGCCTGAAGCGCCTGGACCCTATGTTTGGGTTTATTATTTCTGCCCTGCCCACAAAAAGCCCTTGGATCGGCGCACAAGTGTTTCTTTTTTTAACCCCTGGCCTGAGCAGTGCACGGCAGAGGCACGCCCCCATTTAGCTCCAGCCGTCCTGGGCTAGTGAGGCACCGTGAGGTTTACTGGTGTGGTGGCTTCAGAATGGTGTCCAAGGGTGTCCCGCTCTGGCACTGAGGCTGGCATCCCCACGGAAGCTCTCATGCAGAAGAACCACCCTGCAGACGCCCCCCCGGCCGAGTCACCCAGCAGACAGAGCTCAGCAAGACCATCTCTCTGGCCCAGGAGGTGACACGCATGGTCGAGGAGCATGAGATCAGGATCTGGAAACTGCCACTCTGCCCTCCCGCCAGCAGCGCTGCATCAGGTGGCCCTGAGACCTGGAGAGCCCCTGCTCCTATTCACCCATGCCCCTCCCCTCCCAAGGCTGCATCTCACATTCTCCCCCGCCCCCATGTGTGCCACCCACTAGGTCTCACTACCCCCTTTCTCATGTCACGTAAATCCCAGGGCAAGTCACCCACTGCCCTCCCCGCTCCCTACCCCACTCTGTAAGTCTTTCTCTCTCCTTAATGCCTCTTCCCTGGTCCTCTGCTTTCCTGCCTCAGCTCAGGGGACTTAAATGAGAAAATGGCACATTCTTCCCACTAACGGCCCTGCGCTGTCCTGCCTTTGTCAAACCCGAAACCTCATCTTTCCTGGATGATTGATCCTTTGTTAAAGAGTCGGTGTGGATGCTGCGGATGGGCCACAAGAGGGACCGAGGGTCAGAAGGGCCCCGCCAGCTGGGGTGACAGGCATGGTTTGCGTTTAAGGACACAGAACACAAATGAGAAAGCAGGTCTCCCTGGCTCCTAAGACTCCCGGCAAACGTCCTCACACATCCTCTCTCAGGAGCACGGCCGCCCGTGGTGAGAAAAGATGTGCCTCTAATTTGATCTGACCTCAAAACTTTTCCACGGAGGCCATGACCCAAACGAGGCGATGGCAATGTAGCAGCTGGAACCGGGCAATGCACTCAGGGGACATTAGCTGTGTTTATTATTTTATTTTATTGTTTAAAGAGCCAACATTATGTACTGCCAGCTAAGCACATTACATAAACGAGTGTAGACCTTTGCTGGATTTATTTTGCATTTTTTTCCTTCCTGAAACATCAGGCCTACAAGCCAAAGAACGTTGTTCTAATCCCTCCCATCTCAGGGATCTGTGGGGTTGACTCTGAATCTTTTTTTTTTTTTTTAATCATAGTTGATTTACAATGTGGTGCCAATTTCTGCTGCATAGCAAAGCGATCCAGTCATATATATATATACACACACACACACACATATATATATATATATACATTCCTTTTCTCACGTCATCTTCTATCATGTTCTATCACAAGTGATTGGGTGTAGTTCCCTGTGCTGTACAGCAGGACCTCATTGCTTATCCATTCTAAGTGGCATAGTTTGCATCTACTCACCCAAAGCACCCAGTCCCTCCAACTCCCCTCCCCTTCCTCTAGGCAAACACAACTCTGCTCTCCATGCCCGTGAAGCTATATTTATTATTGTAAATGGGCCATAAAATAATTATCATTTGTCCTGTTCTTACTGGAACTATTTTTTTTTGGGGGGGGGGTTCCAAACTTAAGTAAGCCAAGAACGCCTCTGCCAGCACTCACTGCAAAGCAGGCTATCAGGCAGCTCCAAGTTCTTTTTTTTAAAATTTTTTTTGTCTTTTAGGGCCACACCTTTGGCATATGGAGGTTCCCAGGCTAGGGGTCTCATCGGAGCTACAGCTGTCAGCCTACGGCAGAGCCACAACAACGCCAGATCCGAGCTGTTTCTGTGACCTACACCACAGCTCATGGCAACACCAGATCCTTAACCCACTGAGTGAGGCCAGGGATCGAACCTTCAACCTCATGGTTCCCAGTCAGATTCATTTCCGCTGCACCATGACAGGAACTCTCCAGGCAGCTCCAAGTTCTAAGTCTACCTCCACTGACTACTGGTTGTGAAACCCTGGGCCAGGAACTGACCCTCTCTGTGCCTTGGATTCCTCACCTGGCAACTCTGAATATTAAACCGCCCAGAAAGGCTGGCATTGACCCCACTCTCGTCTTCATCATCACCATCATACAAACATTTATCAAGACTTTCA
Source organism: Phacochoerus africanus (assembly GCF_016906955.1). NCBI lineage: Eukaryota > Metazoa > Chordata > Mammalia > Artiodactyla > Suidae > Phacochoerus > Phacochoerus africanus. The sequence continues at coordinate 13,307,303 of NC_062550.1, read as the reverse complement.
ACATGTCACACAGTGATCTGAGAGCTTTACGTGCGTTAATTCCCTCCCACAGCAACTCTACCAAGTTAGGACTGTCGTGATCCCATTTCCCGGAGGGACAGGGACGGCGAGGCCTCACCCAAGGCCACACAGCTGAGCAGAGGATGCAGGCTTCACCCCCAGACAGTATGGCTCCTGGGCTGTATCGTTCAATCTCTGACACTGGGCCTAGCGGCCAGCAAAGAGTAAATTGTTCAGCTACTCACTCGCTAGGATTATAGTAATAATATTGGCTTTATTTTTAGAAGAACCATTGCCCCCAGAGAGGTGACTGTATTTTGCCTTTCTGAATTAAATTTCAGTCCTAGGGGCACAGAGCCTAGTGTAATTGCTTATATTCCTGCCTGCTGTCCACTCCCATCACAGAGAGAAGGCCAGGCTCAGGGAACTGCCTGCATGTGGCTTTATGGGTCAAGCTGCATTCTCTGGGCCAGAGAGGCTGGGGGGATTTGTCCGTTCCAGAACTGTTGGCAAATCTCGCCATGGCTGGGGCCAACTGCAGAATGACAGCCACCACCTGTCCCTCTTGACTAGGGAACGGTGGGGGCTGAAGGCCATGCCACACACAGAGAAAAGCTCCTCGGCCAGAAATACACATGCCCACCTCCAACCACTGCAAGGGGCCTGCAGCCTGATGCTGAAACCCAAGGTGCTTGGGGCAGCAGCCCAGCTGTGACCCCAGAGCAGACCAGTGCATGTGGCTTGCACTTGGCAGCCCAGAACTTCCACTGCAGGCGGAGGGAGGCATTTGACTCTGTTTTAGTCAAAGCTTCCCCGGCCAGCCGGGGACTGAGTGTCTTTGTCAGCAGCAAACGGAAATGGGAAGCAGGGACCGCGAGGAACCCGCCTGCCCCACCTCCTGCTGCCAGGTCACTCGGGCAGGTGAGGAGTGGCCTTCAGTCCCCCTGGACCGGGAGCGTGCCTTCGGGATAAAGCTGGAGCAGCATCTCAGCAGCCACCCTGGAATACCGCACAGGCTGGCAGTCATTTCAACCTTGGGATTTTAGACGAAACATCAGAGAAGAAAACACAGATCATGGCCAAAAACACAGGCTTTGGCCACTGAAGCTCTGAGGCTGAATCACTATTCCATTCTTGAGCCATGAGACCTGGGCAGGTGGCATGGCCTCTGAGCCTCAGTTTCTCATCTGTGCAATGGACACAAGAACCCCAAATCCTGGAGACCATGAGGGTTGCAGGACTGTAGCAAACTAGACCCCCACAACTCCAATCCGTAGAATTCACTGGAAAGCCTGGGCAGTCCATGGGGTCCGAAGCCAGGAAAGCAAGCATCTTTGGGAAGGGCAAGGGGGCAGTGATGAGGGAGGGCTCTGAGGTACTGGTAATACTGTATTCCTTTTTTTTTTTCTTTTTATAGCTGCATCTGTGGCATATGGAGGTTCCCAGGCTAGGGGTCCAATTGGAGCTGCAGCTACCGTCCTACACCACAGCCACAGCAACGCAGGATCCGAGCCTTGTCTGTGACCTATACCACAGGCTCAAGGCAACACCAGATCCTTAACCCACTGATCGAGGCCAGGGGTCAAACCCATATCCTCACTGAGACACCATCAGGTTCTTAACCTGCTGAGCCACAACAGGAACTCCTGTCCTATTCCCTGATCTCAGAGCCAGTTATATAGGTGGACTTCCTATAAAAATACACCACTGCATACTTTCTATATTTGGCTGCTTGTAGAATATACTATATTTGAATTTTTTTAAATGTACTGAACAAACAAACAAAAGCTTTAGCGTGGGATGGATAAACAAGCCTCTGTCCTCAGCTCGCAGTGCGAACTCTGGATCCGAACAAGCCAGGCTCCCTGCCGCTTGGGCCTCTTCCCCCAGGGCTTCTTTACGAGACCATCCCATAATGGCACAGCGTTACTGGTATTTGCAGGCCCCCCAGCAGATCAGAGACGATTCTATGCTGTGCTGTCAGCTCACGCTCACCGACTTCCACAAACGTTCACTGAGCAAGTACTGTGTCCTGGGCACAGATCCGGATGACTGTGGGACTAAGAAAGCTCCTTCTTCAAAGACGATGACTTTTCAGATGAGGCCTGAGGCTTTCTGGCCCATAGCCCTCTGGTGGAAGTCACCCAAGTCCGTGCTAAATGGAAGCCCGAAGCCTTTTTAGGATATTTTTCCTTCTCCTCCAAGATTTTTTGCACAGCAGGGCCCTGGAGACAGACTGCTGTCGCCGGGTCAAATTTCTGAAGCTTTCTGTGCCTCAGTTTTCTCATTTTCCAAAATAGGAGGGAGTTCCCGTTGTGACTCAGTGGTTTACAAACCTGACGAGCATCCATGAGGACTCAGGTTCGATCCCTGGCCTCACTCAGTGGGGTAATACCGTCCAATACGGTAGCCGTAACCGCATATAGCTATCCTAGGAATGTAAAATATAAGCCAGATTTCAAAGACTTAGTCTGAAATAGAGAATTAAAGTAGCTCAAAAAATTTTAATATATGTTGGTTACATTGAGCAATTATCATTAAAAATTAACCATCTATTTCTTTTTACTTTTTTTTTAAATTTTCACTGCTTTTTAGGGCGGCACCCATGGCATATGGAGGTTCCCAGGCTAGGGGTTGAATTGGAGCTAGAGCTGCCAGCCTACACCACAGCCACAGCAATGCAAGATCTGAGCCCCGTCTGCGACCTACACCACAGCTCACGGAAATGCCGGATCTTTAACCCACTGAGCGAGGCCAGGGATCGAACTGCAACCTCATAGTCACTAGTCTCATAGAAAACTAGACTCATTTTCACTGCACCACAAGGGGAGCTCCTACTTACTGTTATTATTTTTTTTAAATGTGGCTACTAGCAGCACTGTTCTAGCTTATTAAGGTATTTTCCTGTGCAAACTTGGTTCCCTCCTTCAAGGGAATTTTCTTCCCAGTTTTTAAGACAAAGGTTTCCGCTCACTACATAAATACATTTTAGACCACATTCCATGGACCGAGAAACTAAACCTGGGAGTGTTTAAGTGACCTGCCTAAGGGCATGTGGCTGTCAAACCAGGGAGCCAGAATCTAACTCCAGGTCTAGCAAGATGCTGAGCTGAAGCTCTTCCCAATACTGGATACTAATGCCTCCCTATTTCTCCAAATCTGCTCCTTGAAACAATGGCCTCCCCTCACCGTCACCCCAGAAAAGAATGAACAACTAACATTTAGCTACTTGTCACCAGGATCACCAGCAGGCGGCTGGGGTTTCTTGTTTGTTTGTTTGGCTGCATTCCCAGCATGCAGAAGTTCCCGGACCAGGGATCAAACCCGAACCACGGCAGGAACCGGAGCCACAGCAGTGACAATGCTGAGTCCTTAACCCACTGAGTCACCAGGGGACTCCCAGGTGGCTATGTTTTAAAGGGTAAGATTGCTGGATACCTCAAGGGGGGACAAACGTTTGCAAAGGTGAGATCAGGATGTGGGATACTGCCCTGCCTTTGATACCTGGCCCTAAATGACATTTCAGTCTCAGCTCCTTCTTAGGCAGGGCACCCTCAAGGAACCCAGGGACACTTCAGGGCTCTTAACTGCTACCAGAGGGGGCACCTTGGGCCAAGCGTACTGTGCCACACATGAACGAGAAATGAATCCTCCTCATGTTCCCAGAGGCATCGATTCTTTATGCCCATTTACAGATGAGCAAACCAACTCCCTGGACGTCTCTGAGATTCGCCCAGTCACCCAGCTGGGAAATGGCAGAGCTGGCATTTGACCCCAGCTCCCATGCACAACTACAAACACCAGCTTCATCTCACACCTCCCGAACTTTGCTCCTGCGGCCCCCCTGTGCCCTTTCCCTCCAGCAAGGTCTGGCTCAAATCATCTTTTCTGGAAAGTCAAAGCCACTCTCTCCCTTTTCATAAAACCAGTCATTCCTGGGAGTCCCCATCATGGCTCAGTGGTGACGATTCCGACTAGAATCCATGAGGCCTTGCTGGCCTCGATCCCTGGCCTCGCTCAGTGGGTTAAGGACCTGGCGATGCCCTGAGCTGTGGTGCAGGTCACAGACACGGCTCAGATCCTGCACTGCTGAGGACGTGGTGTAGATTGGCAGCTATAGTTCCCCTAGCCTGGGAACTGCCACATGCCACAGGTGCAGCCCTAAAAACAAAACAAAAAACCCATCATTCCTTCCTTTGGTCACTCATGAACTTAAAAGCCCCATCTAACCCATACTTTCTACCAAGTATTAGAATTCATGGCTTATGTGTGTCTTACCTCCAAGACAGCCCTGCCTTGTCCATGTGTATAGCTTAGCTCCTGGCACAGTAAAGAGCACATAGGAATGACTTAATAGCTATCTGTTGTCTGAATGAAATCATCAGACCAGCCCATCCTGATGGCCTGGTTTTCATTCTGAGTCCCTCTTCCCAACTAGATTCCCTTTTTCTACATTCCCGAGTTCCTCCCCACAGGCGGCTTCTCCACCAATCTGTCTGCATGGAGAGAGGCCAAGTGAATTGCTTTCAATGGTAGCTCGTTGATACCCACTGTCACCTCTCCACTGTTATTAATTGCTGGGTTAATCAAGCACTCCGAACTGTGCCCACTCACGCTAATGAGAGTGCATTTCTAGGTGGCCCGAACCACATGGTTTAAGCGGAAGCAAAAGGTATCATCTCACAGCCTTTTGGACCTGGCCCGCCTTGCCATGGTTTTCAGAATATCTGGGTCCTGAGTCAGATGGGAGAACAGTCCTGATCCAAAGCTCGAGCATCCACAGCTCTTACACCGCGGACAGGTCTCAGAGGGCTGAACTTGGAAGTACATTGTCATGTGAGTCCTTTCACAGGCCCACGAGACTGCTGGGATTATGTCAATTTTCATGGAGGCAAACTGAGGCTCACGTGAGAAAAGAGACGTCAGACTTGCCCAGGGTCCCCCAGCTGGAGGAGACAGAGCCAAGATCCATCACTGCCACGGTCAGGCTGGGTCCCTGCCATCCAGGACTTGACGGTCACTCTCCTGCCTCGTCCTAGTGGCCTGGCTCAGCCCCCCAGACTTACCAGCCACACCTGGTCAGGTGAGTGCAGCAGGCAATGGACATCTTTGCTCTGCAGAAGCTGGACCTAAGCTCCCCGACGTTACAGCTGAAGATGTTTGCATCTGAACCTTCAGCAAGATCTTGCTTTCAAATGCTGAAAAGCTCCTTCACGGCAACATTTCTGTTCCCCCTTAGGACACAGACATTGGAGGCAGGTACTTGTCCCACATGTGTGCCTGCTGGGCACCATTTTTGTGGGCAGGACACACAGAAGCAGAAGGACAGACGGAAGAGGGGAAAATCCGCGACCTGTCAGCATACTCTTTAGCAACGCGTGAATGCTATTGTTCCAAACTGTCCCCTTCTACTTAATAAGTGGCCTTTTCTACATTCAATAAAGGGGACACAGAGGCCGCGAGGCCAACTGGGGGCGACATTCCCCAACAGGCTCCCATATGGAGAGTCTGACATTCTAGATGCTTCCACACCGGCCAGGTTTCCAGAGGCATAGGTAAACCATGAGGACGATGGAGTTTCCCCAAGGTGGGTACTAAACTGACCCTTTTAAGGGGGAGGAGAAAGCCAGTTAAAAAGCACAGGTCTCACTTTACGAAATCCTATTTCCGCTGCACATGAGCGCAGCCAAGAATCCCAACAAGGTTTTGTTTTATTATTTATCCTCAAAAATAGACGCCCCCAATTTAAAGAGTATCATTGAAATAGCAGCTCCCTCTCCCAGAACATACGGATTGCAAAGCCGTGAATCCCATTTTGAGGAAGGCCAATCTACAGGGTCGATTTCACCACGCTGGAGCCTGGAGGGTTCAGAGACAAGTTACACCACATGGTTACAAGGGCTTAAAAGGCAGTGGAAGAAAGAGGGGCCTGAAGTCGGGGAGGACGTGTGGACATGACGACGGTGACCTCTGGGACCTGTTCTCCGAGACACTAAGCCGATGCCACCAAAGCCCTACTGGACCAAATAACCAGGATGGACACAGGACACAGAGCAACATCGCCCCTCCCCGCCCCCACTTTCGCAGAGTAGGCGCTTACACACTTTCCACACCACCAAGACCATGCCCAGCCTCCCATACTCCTTGCCCTGCTGCATCACAAGGACCAACGACCTAGTACAAATGAGCCTGTGTCAAAACTGGCCCAGCTTCTACCCAGATCTGCCAGGTCACTGGTACCCCTACCCCCAGTGGTCAGAAAGGGGCCAGGGTGACAGAGGCAGAGGTGGCCCAGGAGACTCCCTAGCAAGGGACACGGTTAAAGCATGAAAAAAACACCCACGGAGTGGATACAGAAGATGTGGTACAGGGAGTTCCCATCGTGGCACAGCGGAAATGAATCTGACCAGCATCCATGAGGACGCAAGTTCAATCCCCAGCCTCGCTCAGTGGGTTAAGGATCTGGCATTGCCGTGAGTCATGGTGGAGGTCACAGATGCCACTCGGATCCCACACAGCTGTGGCTGTGGCATAGGCCAGGAGCTGCAGCTCCGATTTGACCCCTAGCCTGGGAACTTCCATATGCAGCCCTAAAAAGAAAAAAAAAAAGATATGGTACATATACACAGTGGAATATTACTCAGCCATAAAAAGGAATGAAATAATGGCATTTACAGCAACACAGATGACCTAGAAATTATCATGCTAAGTGAAATTAGACAGTAAGATACAAACAGTATATGCTACCACTTATACGTAGCATCTAAATGATTCCACTTATACGTGGAATCTAAAAAAAAAAGAAAAGAAAAGAAATACAATGAACTTATTTGCAGAACAGAAACTGACTCAGACTTTGAAAAACTTACGGTTACCAAAGGAGACAGGTAGGGAGCCGGCGGGGGTGGGGGGGAAATGGGCTGGGGGTTTGGGATGGAAATGTTCTAAAATGAGGTTGTGATGATGGTTGTACAACCATATAATAATAAAATGCATTGAACTGAAAAAACAACCACCCGCGATGAACTTCTGCGAGGAGAGCAGGGGCTCTCTGCTTAGCAAACCCTGAGCAGCAGTGCTGACCCTTGTCATATAAAATAACTAGGGAGGGGTTAAGGCAGCGCTTTGCAAATCCAAGTTCCGTACATTCCAGAGTAATAAGACCTACTCAGTTAGCTCATTCCAGCACCTCTAGTAAATTCCTGAGAGAGTCAATCTTGCCCCAACACGTGTGCATTCCCTTATTCGCTGGCAGAACTGAGCCAACATTTTGATTTCCCTCCGTCCTTCTTCGGCTTTCACTGCTGGCATTACCTTGAACTCCAGGAGCCCCGAATGATGGGGGATTTCAACAGACGGATCAAGCACTCTTTTTTGATTTATCACTCCCTAATCCAATTTTTCCCATGGTGGGCCACAAACAGCCCCAGCCTCAGGTCACGTACAGCTGGATGAATTTTTTTTTTTGTCTTTTTGCCTTTTCTAGGGCTGCTCCCGTGGCATATGGAGGTTCCCAGGCTAGGGGTCTAATCAGAGCTGTAGCTGCCAACCTATGCCAGAGCCACAGCAACTCAGGATCTGAGTCGCGTCTGTAACCTACACCACAGCAACACAACAACCACAGCAACGCCGGATCCTTAACCCACTGAGCAAGGCCAGGGATCGAACCGGCAACCTCATGGTTCCTAGCCGGATTCATTAACCACTGCGCCACGACGGGAACTCCAAGCTGAATGAACTGCGTGGAAAATGGGAAGAACTCATCACTTGGGGCCCCAGCGTCCGAATCAGTCACACAAGAAAGTGGGGTTAGAACTTTAAAGATATCCTCAGCCACCAACTCTGGAGGAGCCCGTGTAGCGGGCAGATCTTCATGTTTCAGCTGCAGCAACTGAAGAGCCTTTCCATGAGAGAGGATGGAAGCGGCGAGACTGAAACCTTGGATGCCAGGCCAACGCTTGGCATGTGAAGTAGCTTTTATTATCTCTGTTGTAGCACTAACAACGTGAAAATTCAGTGAGCTTGAGCAGCCCAGCCAGGATCGCAGAGATGGTAAGCAACAGAGACCCGGAGGCAGCTACTTCTCAATGCCTCCCGGTCAGTCGCCCCGAGACACCTTCATCTTCTGCCTGAACGAAAGCCTCTCTCACGGGGCACCCATGGGTGCCCCCAAGGGTCATGCGCAACACAGGAATGTCCCCAGTGCCCCTTATAAATGAGGAGCTTGTGCCGTTCCTCCTCCGATGGCCCTGGCCCAAGAGGGCCAGATGAGGGAGGCCCTGAAAGGCCAGATGCCATCATCCCACAGAGCTTCCCCTCTGACTTCATCCCCCACGACTTTCTTCCCTGATCCCTTCCTTCCAGCCACGAGGTGACTGCCTTCAGCAACTGAGAAATAGCCCCAGGGCCTTTGCACTTACCTCACCCTCAGCTCTTTGCCCAGACTCAACCCCAGGACGCATCTCTTGACCTTTCCAGGTATTGGCTCAAATCACCTTCCTTGAGAATTCACCCCCCACCCCACCCCCGTGACCAACAGTCACCTGCAAACTTCAACCCCCTCGCCCAATCACAAGGGGACACACACACACACACACACATGCTACCCTCCTTCCCCATTTTTTTATATTTTTTAAAATTTTAGTTGATTTAGGAGTTCCCGTTGTGGTGCAGTGGTTGACGAGTCCGACTAGGAACCATGAGGTTGCGGGTTCGGTCCCTGGCCTTGCTCAGTGGGTTAAGGATCCGGTGTTGCCGTGAGCTGTGGTGTAGGTTGCAGACGCGGCTCGGATCCCGCGTTGCTGTGGCTCTGGCGTAGGCCAGTGGCTACAGCTCCGATTCGGCCCCTAGCCTGGGAACCTCCATATGCCGCGGGAGCGGCCCAAAGAAATAGCAAAAAGACAAAAAAAAAATTTAATTGATTTACAATGTCCCGCCCATCATTTTACTTCTTTTTTTTTTTTTGCCTTTTCTTGGGCCACTCCTGCGGCATATGGAGGTTCCCAGGCCAGGGGTGGAATTGGAGCTGTAGCCGCTGGCCTACACCAGAGCCACAGCAATGGAGGATCCAAGCCATGTCTGCGACCTACACCACAGCTCATGGCAACACCGGATCCTTAACCCACTGAGCAAGGGCAGGGATCAAACCCGCAACCTCATGGTTCCTAGTCGGATTCGTTAACCACTGCGCCATGACAGGAACTCCCATCATTTTACTTCTTACTTCTTTCATTTATTAGTCAACCTCCCTCAGCCAGAATATAAGCTCCCTGAAGACAGGGGCTTTTATCACTCAGTTTACGAAGAGACACACAGTGCTGAAAGCTGTGCATCACACACAATAATATTCAATACCTATATGTGAGAAGAATAAAAAAAAAAAGATTCGAACACAGGAAGTTCCCATCGTGGCTCGGCAGAAACAAATCTGACTGGTATCCATGAGGACACAGGTTTGATCCCTGACCTTGCTCCATGGGTTAAGAATCCAGCGATGCCGTGAGCTATGGTGTGGGTTGCAGACTGGGCTTGGATCTGGCATTGCTGTGGCTGTGGTGTAGGCTGGCAGCTACAGCTCAGATTCGACCCCTAGCCTGGGAGCCTCCCAATGCTGCAGGTGCGGCCCTAAAAAAACAAACAAAAAGATTTGAACGTGGATCTGCCTCAAGGGGGTCTCTGCTCCCTGCATGACCCCTCTCCCCCCACAACCAGAGTGTGAGCCCCACGAGGACAGGAACTGAGCCCACAGAAGGGGTTTCCTCTCACCAACTAGTCACAAGTGCACCATCCCTCCTGGCACAGAGATGCATCACTTTAAAGAAAACACTTGTGTATCTGCAAAGAGCAAGGTCCTGGTCCCCCACGGTAGGCAGGACTGCTTTCCTCCGAGGGCATTACAGAGCGTGCTCTTCACACACAGCCCTGTTCGGGGTCAAACCCTACATAGCTTCTGAGGCCTCAGCAAAGTGCCAGCCTCTGCAGAGCGCCGGATGTGGGAAGGCCCAGGCCACATCCGAGGGACTGAGTTTGGCTGGAATGTCACCATAAGGCAAGGGATCGACCAGTGGGAGCCGGGCACGGCCAGATGGGGGAGGCCCTGAACGGCCAGCTGCCACTGTCCCACAGAGCTGCCAGATTTGCCCAGGTTGCCGCCTACAGCCTCTGATCTGCCTGCCCAGGGAAGGGGGGCCTCCTGCCTCCTGCACGTCACCGTCTTGGTGGCACATACACACCGAGTCCAAAAGCCAAACCCCGTGCCCCGGATGCAGGGACAGGAGGGCCTCCCGGTTTCCCGAGGATTCAAATCCACCTCCTTCCTGGCTCTGAAGCCCAGGCTCCCTGTGCTTCTAATGTGCCTGCCAAGAATAAAGGCAGAGTCACCTGAGCTCACCTGTGCATTGGGGAAGAGTTTCCATCAGAAAGGTTTGTTTTTTGGGTTTGTTTGTTTGTTTTAAATAAAACAACAGGTAAGAATCTGGGGGAACAGGAATACTTACTGGAATGTGAGGGACAAGCCAAGCAGTTTTTAAATGACAACCCCCTTCATTCCAACACCCTGATGAAACCCCACAATCCCCATTTCACCCACACAGACACTGAGGCTCCGAGGACAAGGGACCTCCTCCAGCCAGGAAGTGACAGCACCTGCTTTCAAACCTGGTGTGTATGGCACAGAATGTGGATGTCCCTTCACAGACCTGAACAGAATCTATCCCTTTCTAAGTTGCTGAAAATAAAGTTGCGACTGAGCCACTTTATCACCAACCGGCATCCTGGGTGACCCCCTGTGGAGGGAGCAGCCAAAACCCCAGACTTAGCCCAGGAGCAGCGGAAGAGGCAGACCCCCTTCCCACGTGGTAGGATGGAGGGAACAGGGCCTTGAACTCCTAAGCCCTCCCAGTGCTCATCAACTCCCCCAAGCCTCAGTCTGTTCACCTGGGAAATGGGAATTTTTATCCACCCCATGGATGCGGTGGGACCTTTGATTCTGAGGAAGCACCAAGAGGCCTGTGAATGTGCTTTGCAGCCTGTAAAAGGTGATTGTGACAAAGTTACAGTGACGATGAAAGTGAGTGAGTGATGCCCATGAAAAGGCTGTGCTTTAGGCACGAGCAGCTCAGCTACCCTCCGGGGAGCAGAGGGGTGAGTGTGAGTTCATCAGAACTACTGCTTCCCACTCACCTCCTGCTCAAGTCTGAGTCTCTCCCAACGTCATGAAAGATACAAATGCAGCCCTTAGAAGGACCTTTCAGGAGACACCAAACCCAGAGAGCAGAGGCCTGAATGACAAACTCCCGCAACAGCCTCTCAGGTAAAGAAGCAGTCAAGGTGAGCTGCAGGCTGCACCCCTCTTCTCAGCTCCACGGGACTCTGACCTGGGGAAGGCCTATCCCCTGGTGCTCAGCAAGGACACCCCAACTTCTCCCATTCCTCCTCCTTTACCTCTGAGCTTGGTCATTCCCCCCCAATCTCCAGGGGACCCCTCGTCCACCACATTCCTCAAACTTGAGTGACCAGCAGCCACCTGTACAGAAAAGGAGGCCACACGGAAGAGTTTTTTATTTCAAGGTTATTTACGTATTCAAATGTAAACCAGGAGTTCCCATCGTGGCGCAGTGGTTAACGAATCCGACTAGGAACCATGAGGTTGCGGGTTCGGTCCCTGCCCTTGCTCAGTGGGTTAACGATCCAGCGTTGCCGTGAGCTGTGGTGTAGGTTGCAGACGCGGCTCGGATCCCGTGTTGCTGTGGCTCTGGCGTAGGCCAGTGGCTACAGCTCCGATTCGACCCCTAGCCTGGGAACCTCCATATGCCGTGGAAGCGGCCCAAAGAAATAGCAAAAAGACAAAAAACAAACAAACAAACAAACAAATGTAAACCACTAAACTAAGGAAATGATTAAATGTTATTTATTGAGGGCTAAGGGCCAGGCAAGGTACAGGATTCAGCGCTGAGCAAAAGGACAAAAGGAAACGCTTGCCCTCAAGAAGAAGCCAGCAATTAGCAAAGAAAGAAATGAACCAACGCGTCCTACATAAGCCCCCAAAAATCAACTGGGAAAATGGCCTCAAAGGTCTTAAAAACAGAGGCAAGTTTCAACGTGGGCCAGGTGGTGTGAGAGGGCTGAGGAAGCAGTAGGAAGCGAGTTAAGTAAATTGAGAGCAAGGGCAGAGTAGGAGTTTGGGGGGGAGGGGGCGCTGGGAGTAAGGAAAACAGAATTCCAAGCCAAGAGAAGAGAGCATGGGAGTTCCCATTGTGGCTCAGTGGTAATGAACCTGACTAGTAACCATGAAGATTTGGGTTCAATCCCCGGCCTCGATCAGTGGGTTAAGGATTCTGCATTGCTGCGAGCAGTGGTGTAAGTCACAGATGGGATCGGATCCCACGTTGCTGTGGCTGTGGTGTAGACCCGCAGCTACAGCTCCGATTCAGCCCTCAGCTCGGGAACCTCCACATGCCGCAGGTGTGGCCCTAAAAAGACCAAAAAAAGGGGGTGGGGTGGGGGGAGAAAGCATGAACTTCAAATGAGGGACAAAGGCCCAAGACTGGTGGCTCCAGAACAACCTTGAAGGCAAAACCGACCAACAAGGTGCCTTTTCCTTGTTCAGCTCAACACCAACACAAGTTTAAATGCAGGTCATGTGAGAGTGGATGCAAAGCCGAGACCAGAGTAAGGCTGCCTTTGCTCAGATTAGCTGGTTCTTCCGAGATCGGCACCTCCAGCTCCTGGCTTCTTGATGCTGGAAACACGGTGTAACGACCCAGACGCCCCTCCGCACAGTAAGCCCCGCCCCCGCCGCCCTGCCCCGCCCCCGCCCGCCTTTGTGAGGCTTCCTCCTCTGAAGAGGAACCACCTGGTGCCAAAGCAAGGATTCATGGGCGCCAGTCCAGCAACCTCTGGGCATTCGTGGTCACGCAGATGACCCAGAGGATAACTGTATTAATCCGAGATGACGTCAAAGTATCCATTTTTTTAATGTAAATGAAACACAAAAACTTCATGAAAAACTCAGAGAACACCTGTGAAGGAACTGTTGCAGAAACAAACTCCAAGTGAATCGTCTTCCCTCCCATTTTGTCAGAATGCCCCAAACCCCTCCCTGCTGCATTTTCTTTTTTTCTTTGTCTTTTTGCCATTTCTTGGGCCGCTCCGGTGGCATATGGAGGTTCCCAGGCTAGGGGTCCAATCGGAGCTGTAGCCACCAACCTACCCCACAGCTCACAGCAACGCCGGATCGTTAACCCGCTGAGCAACGCCAGGGATCAAACCTGTAACCTCATGGTTCCTAGTCGGATTCGTTAACCACTGAGCCACGAGGAGAACTCCCCTGCTGCATTCTCCACGGCCCTTCCAACCCAAGAAATGACGTGCGTTTGTGGATCAGGGCGAGAAGGATGCTTGTGAATCGCGGATGGGGGTGAGCAAGTGGCCAGCATCTGAGCCCCTCCTCCCCATAAAGCAACTTCAAATACATCCTCACACCATCCTCAGAGCAGCCTCGGAAAATATTTCACCCGTTTTAGAGCTGAGAAAACAGGCGGCGTTTTCAGCCGCTTCAGGTCAGTAATACACTTAGTCAAGAGCCCAATTTTATTTTGTTTTTTTTTTCCTCTTTGTTTTAATGGAAATATGGTTGGTTTACAATGTTGTGTTAAGTTTCAGGTGTACAGCAAAGTGATTCAGTTACATATGTATGTATATCTATGCATTTCAGAATCTTCTCCCTTATCGATTATTACAAGATATTAAGTATAGTTTCCTGGGCTATACAGTGGGACCTTGTTTTGTTGGTTTTTTGCTTTTTAGGGCTGCACCCGTGGCATATGGAGGTTCCCAGGCTAGGCGTCTCATCGGAGCTATGGCTGTCAGCCTACACCACAGCCACAGCCACAGCCACGCTGGATCCGAGCCGTGTCTGCAATCTACACCACAGCTCACGGCAATGCCGGATCCTTAACCCACTGAGTGAAGCCAGGGATCGAACTCGAAACCTCAAGGTTCCTAGTCGGATTCGTTTCTGCTGCGCCAAAATGAGAACTCCTGTTTATCTATTTTATAAATAGTAATGTGTATATATTAATCCCAAACTCCTCGTTTATCCCTCTCCCTGCCCTTTCCCCTTGGCTTATTTTCTCTGGTTTATTTTAGCTTATTGGTTTATTTTCTCTGTGGGTCTATTTCTGTTTTGTAAATAAATTCATTTGTGTCAATTTTTTAGATTCCACAAATAAGCAACATCATGACATCCGTCTTTGTATAGCTTACTTCCCTTAAGCCAATCTGATAATCTCTAGGTTCATCCATCTTGCTGCAAAGGGCTTTATTCCATTCTTTTTCAAAGCTGAGTAATACTCCATTTTGTGTGTGTGTGTGTGTGTGTGTGTGTGTGTGTGTGTGTGTATCACATCTTTTTAATCCATTCCTCTGCTGATGGACACCTAGATTGCTTCCATGTCGTGCCTATTGCAAATAGTGCTGCTATGAACATAGCGGTGCATGTATCTTTTCAAATTATAGTTTTCTCTGGATATATGCAAGGGTCTGATTTAAGTCAAGATCTTGCCTGACCCTAAAGCTTTCGTACCGGACCCTACTTCATTCCCCCAAAGAAAACCCTACCTTCTGAAGCAGAACTGGGCACAGTGAAGCAAGAGGGCTCATCTACCTCTAAAACTCTCCCGAGCTCCTTTGCAAAGTACCGTGGCGCTCCTTTTAATTATAGGAGCTCTTCCTCGAGCCCCCTCACTCAATATAAATGAAAACAATTCTTATTTAATCACATCGTCTTTCCATTTTGTCAGGTTTGCAAGTGTAGCTGTCTGGCAATTCTTGTGGCAAAGGTCCAGGGAGGCAGCTCCCTCCTGGACTGGGCAGACTCTTGAGCCTCAACCAGCACTCCTTGGGACCATTCGTGACACCCTGCTCCACAGGAGAAAAGAAATACACTTTGGCATCTGCATTTCTAAGCTGGAGATTTTGCAGCTGGAATAATACAACTGCAAAACTGTTTCTACAAATAACTTTTTTTAATTTTTCTTGGTCCCTTCTGAAGTTCTAGCAAAGCAGAAGCCAAGCTGTCTTCAAATGGGTCCTCTTTTTTTTTTTTTTTTTTGTCTTTTTGCCATTTCTTGGGCCGCTCCTGCGGCATATGAAGGTTCCCAGGCTAGGGGTTGAATCAGAGCTGCAGCCACCGGCCTACGCCAGAGCCACAGCAACGCAGGATCCGAGCCGCGTCTGCAACCTACACCACAGCTCATGGCAACGCCAGATTGTTAACCCACTGAGCAAGGCCAGGGATTGAACTTGCAACCTCATGGTTCCTGCGCCACGATGGGAACTCCCCAAATGGGCCCTCTGTTCAACCAACTTATGTCAGTATCCTTGATGGAGAACAATTGATGAGGGGAGGTGGGCTTTGGGGGTCCCCAGGGCCTCCCCAGCAGGGAGGTAAAGGAGACCCCAACATTCACGGAGGCACCAACATAAGATGCCAGCCTCACAGACAGGCTCCAGCTGCTAGGTTTTCCACAAGAGGAAGGAATCCTTTGAACTGAATCTTTTTTCTTTTTCTTCTTTTTTTTTTTTTTAGGACTGCACCTGCACATTGTGCACAGCACATTGTGGGGCAACGCAGGCCCCCCTCTCAGCTTCCTCAAGGCAGGGTGAGAGCAACAGTGGTCAGCCCTGCATAGAGCAGAGGTCTAGGGGCCTGTGAGTGCCTGCAGTGGGCCGGGCACAAGAGTTAGTATAGCTTAGGGGGCAAAGAGCAGGAGTCCGGGTGTTCGAATCCTAGTTTCTCACCTAACAAACCCTGTAACCTGGGGCAAATTATCAAACTGCAAGTTGTAAAGCTGGAGGGGTCATCATGTTTATCCCATTGTAGTGTTTTCCAGTAAGAACTTAAAATATCAAATGAATCCATTCATACAGAGGTTAAGAGTGCCTGGCACTTAGCTGGTGCTTAGGGGGGGAAAAAAAAACCCAAGCTATTCTTTTTTTTTTAAAGGGCTGCACTTGGGGCATATGGAAGTTCCCCAGGGAAGACCAGGGGATCTGAGCCACATCTGCGACCTACACCACAGCTCACGGCAAGGCTAGATCCTTAGCCCACTGATCGAGGCCAGGGATCAAACCCACATCCTCATGGATACTAGCTGGGTTTGTTACCACTATTCTTTTTTGAAATCAGCCTGTACAACTCTAGGGTGTGGATTTTTTCATATACTGAAGTATGGTTGATTTACAATGCTATGTTAGTTTCAGGGGCACATCAAACCAATTCGCTCACATATTCATACATGTACATATTCTTTTTCAGATTCTTTTCCATTGCAGGTTAAGATACTGGATACAGTTCCCTGTGCTATACAGTAGGACCCTGTTGTTGATCCATTTTATATGTAGTATACATCAATCCCAAACTCCTAATTTACCCGCCCTGCCTTTCGCCTTTGGTAACCATAAGTTTTCTATGTCTGAGAGTCTCTATTTCTATTTGCAAATAAGTTCCTTTGAATCATTTGTTTCAGATCCCACATATAAGTGGTATCATTAGATATTTGTCTTTCTCTATCTGATGGATTTCACTTAGTTTGATAATCTCTAGGTCCATCCATGTTACTGCAAATGGCATTACTTCATCCCTTTTTATGGCTGAGTAATATTTATAGAATGTAAATTTTCTTCCTATTTCACAGCTGAAGAAGTGACAGCTCGCAAAGCTATTAAAGAACTTCATCAGGGAGTTCCCGTCGTGGCGCAGTGGTTAACGAATCCGACTAGGAACCATGAGGTGGCGGGTTCGGTCCCTGCCCTTGCTCAGTGGGTTAACGATCCGGTGGTGCTGTGAGCTGTGGTGTAGGTTGCAGATGCGGCTCGGATCCCACGTTGCTGTTGCTGTGGCTCTGGCGTAGGCCGGTGGCTACAGCTCCGATTCAACCCCTAGCCTGGGAACCTCCATATGCCGCGGGAGCGGCCCAAGAAATAGCAACAACAACAACAACAAAAAAGAACTTCATCAAAATCTCACAGGTAAATGCTGGAGCCAGGATTCAGATTTGGGTCAAACAAAGTCTCCCATATACAAAAACCTCGAGATTTGGGCTACCACAGGTAACTGCAGGTTTATTTTCTAGCTGCAGAATGCCCAGGAGTATTAAGAGGATCATGAATTATCAGGGTGATAAGCCAGGCTTGGTGGGCCTGGAGTTCTGTAGGACAAAGTGGGTCATGATCCCTTTTTTGTGCTGCCTCAGTTTCCCTAAAGTGAAAAACATTAGGGAAGCTGGAAAGATGTCAGGAGACGGCAGAGACTCAAACGGTCACAGCTTTATGGGTCACAGCAGCTCAGAAGGCTCCCGGCCAGTGCCTCTCTCACCCGACAGGGCAGAACCGTAAACATTTATAACAGCATCTACCGTGCCCCAGAAGCCATAAAACTAACTGTAAACTCATATCTCCTCTTCACACAAGCCACTCACCCCTCCCGTCTAATTCAGACTCCTCATTGGAGACTCGTTTCTGAGAGGTTACCACTTCCAGAAGGCGTTACCTTTCTAGGTTATATCAAGGACACCACTCTTGCTCTCCTAATACTCAGAAATATTTCCTATGGAGTTTCTGTCGTGGCGCAGTAGAAATGAATCCGACTAGGAACCATGAGGTTGCGGGTTTGATCCCTGGCCTCGCTCCAGTGGTTGGGGATCCAGCGTTGCTGTGAGCTGTGGTGTAAGTCTGTGGTTGGGTCTGGCATTGCTGTGGCTGTTTGCAGGCCAGCAGTTACAGTTCCGGTTGGACCCCTAGCCTGGGAACCTCCGTGGGCCACAGGTGTGGCCCTCAAAAGACTAAAAAGAAAATTTCCTCTCTCTCCACCGATTTCCCTCCCTGTTTTATAAGCATCATCCAGGAATCTGTCTCCTTAGCAGGCAATGACTTCCATTTGGTCATGGATGAAGCCATTACTCAAGAGATGTCTTCATATTTTCCTTGCATAGACATCTTTTGAGGATCTACTATGTGCCAAGCCTCATGCTATGTGCTAGTGATAAATTAATGGAGAGGATGCCAATCTTAACAGGAAAGTCAGTTACAAGGAGTGGGGCTGAGACTCTGAAGTCATGGCATGGCTTTAGCAAGTAACTTACCCTCTCTGGTTCGGTTTATTTATCTGGAAAATAAACCTTAGTATCTATTACTGTCTTTTAAGATGAGGAGGACTGCATGAGATCATGCCTATAAAATGCTGAGCAAGCAGATGCCTGGCACTCAGTAGGTGTGTCGAACACATGGTGGTTAATTCTTTGTGATAAGTATTGTAAATGCAGATTATCAAAGGAGGCAGCTGCTTTCTGACAGCAATGTAACTTTAAGTCTTGAGTCTTTTTTTTTTTTTTGGCACAGTGAAAAGCAAAGCCATTAGATATTTAATGGGAAATTGGCATAGTCTGTTGGCTCTGATGAGAAATCAGTTTTGAAACATCGCATATCTTGAACTCAGAAACCTAGTCAATGCGTCTCTATTCTAAACTCTGATAACCTCATCTAAAAACACTTTTTCCAAAGGCCACCCCCTGGAGGTTTTCTGTGATCGCTCGCCTTCCTATTTTTAAAATTGAAATCTCCCTTTCTTTTTTTTTTTTTTTTAATTGCAGTATAGTTGATTTACAACGTTGTATTGGTTTCAGGTATTCAGCAAAGAGATTCGTTTATACATACATATATCCTTTTTTAGATTATTTTCCATTATAGGTTATTACAAGATATTAAGTATAGGTCCCTGTGCTATATACAGTAGGACCTTGTTGTTTTTTGATTTTATAAATACTAGTTTGTATCTGCTAATTCCAAACTCCTAATGTATCCCTCCACCCCCTTTCTCCCTTTGGTAACCATAAATTTGTTTTTTATGTCTGTGAGTCTGCTCCTGTTTTGTAAATAAGTTCCTTTGTATCATTTTTTAGATTCCATATATAAGTGATATATGATATCTCTTTCTCTGACTTCCTTCAGTTAGTACGCTAATCTCTAGGTCCATCTGTGTTGCTACAAATGGCATTATTTCTTTTTGATGGCCAAGTAATATTCCAATGCATATATGTACCACATCTTCTTTATCCATCCATCTGTTGGTGGACATTTAGGCTGTTGCCACGCCTTGGCTATTGTGAACAGCCCTCTAATGAACACAGATGCATGTATTTTTTGAGTTGGCAGAAGACTCTCCCTCCTGAAACTCCCCTTATTGAGACCTTTCTTAGGGCACTTAGCACTTCCTCTACCCGTATGAGCTAATGATCAGGTCCTGGCCTTCCCACCACCATCACTGAACTCCAAGACATCTTTCAAACGGGATCCACATCAACCGGGAGTCATATCACATCCCACTGTATCAGTCCATCTGTTGGATATGCAGGCCACGTAACAAACCATCCCAAAAGCAATGTCTTGAGGCAACAATCATTTATTTTCCACTCATGTATCTGCAGGTCAGCTAGGACTCAGCTGTTGTAGGGTTGGCTTGGCTTCTCACTGAAGACTCACGTGCTGGCTGGGGGCCTCTGTGCCAACCGTCTCATATCCTGCTTCTCCCTGGACCAGTAGGCTACCAGGGCATGCTGTTCTTGCAGCAGAGGCACAGAGGCAGAAAAGGGGGGAAGAAAGGAAAAACACTCACAGTCTTCTAAGGCCTAGATTCACACCTAGCACTTCGACCTCATTCTTCAGGTAAAAGGAAGCCACAGGGTTAAGGCAAAGTTGCAGAAATACACTATGATCTTTGGGTAGGAATTCGGAAGGGTGCAAAGAACTGGGGTCAATACAGTGAATCATACCCACCTCCCAGGGGCTTCATGCATATAAAATAATCTTCAGGCACTGAAGGAAGGAATGAATGACCACTGAGTAAATTTCAGAGCCCTGTCAAGACACAGGACAATTTACTAGCAGCCAGTATGAATCCTAAATCTGATACATCCGTAACACTCTCATTAAATATTAGTTTGCAACGGGTCCCTAGACTCCACTGTACCTTAGCTGGAGAGACAGAATTTCAAAACCTTGCATGTGCACACTGTTATTTCTTCATGGATCTCTGATTATGAACTAAATCAATATCTCCATTCACACTCGGGAGCCTGTGTGCACACACGCATCCCGCCCTCTCCACAAGAGGAGGAAAACGCGACGCTGTTTTGCACACACGGGGTGACGGAGGATGAAGACAGAGAAGGTGAAAAGGTGACTTGGAATCAAACCTACAGCGGTTAATTTTCATTTAACTACCTCGCTGAGACTAGCGGTTCGGCAGAAGCACATTAAAGCCCGTGAACTTATGAAATGATGCATTATTGAAGCCACAGCAGGGGAAAGGGCTCCGTTTAGAAGACATTAAAGAAGGAAAGCCTGCAGAAGCGTCGTTTCCCAGGACAAGGTAACTGCTAAAAAACAGACATTTGAACTGAGAAAGAAGACACCTGCTCCAAGATGGGAAGCAAAATAACATGAACCTTCCACTCTGCGGTCCTCCGGCCCCAGGAAAGCCAGCAGCTCCTTCCTGGAGCTCAACCAAAGGAAGAGGCGATGTCTCCCTCTGGATCCCACCGACACCAGCTACAAGCCACCCTTTGCTCACTCACTCAATGAATTTTCAGTGAGAGGCTTCAGCGTGCAAGACATAAGAAGGCAGGAAAGAAAACCGCACAGCCTATGAACACCGGCGATGCCGTGGGAAAGACACAGAGCACCGTGGGGAAGGCGGTGGCCGCAGTCACCAGAGCCACCCACTTCAGACGGAGGCAAACCACCGAGTCTTCTGTCTCCCTCGGTGACCTGAGGTTCTTTGTGCTTGTACCTTTGGGAGACTTTTCAAATCAACCACTGAATGAAGGTGGACAAAGCACCCACCTGGGACAGGGAGATTATCACATCATTCATTCTGGCAGACACAAAGATGGGGGGGGGGGCTACCTACGACGTGTTTGCAATCAAGAGGGACTCCAGTGATAGGAGAAAACTGAGAACTCCAGGTTTAACCCCAAACGCTAAAAAACGGCAGAAGGCAGGCCCTGTAGACACAAAGAGCTGGCTAAGCCCCCTTGGGTGCGTGTCCCAGTCCCTGTATCTCTCCTGCGTGCTGAGCCGGGAGTGCGTTGACGCCACTAAAGATGCAGAGATCTGTCAAATCCACAGCGGACCATGAGCCTGCCTCACTGGGCCTCCGAATGGGGCTCCCGGAAGCCAGTGCTGCAGGCCTGCACTTTGCAAGCCTAAGGCTGGGTGCACACAGGGTCTGCCTCTAAACAGGGAGGGGGGATGTGAGAGTGTTGAAACTATGCCCCCATCCTTAGCCTCTGTCTTCCACCCTCTGCCCAACCCTCCTTCCAGGGCTCTGAATCTTGGGTGATTATGCAAATCTCCTGGGGAGTTTTCTTTTTTAAAATTTTTTCTTTTTACGGCGGCACCAGCGGCACATGGAAGTTCCCAGGCTAGAGGTCAAATCGGAGCCATAGCTGAGGCCTACGCCACAGCCACAGCAACACAGGATCTGAGCTGCATCTGTGACCGACACCGCAGCTCATGGCAATGCCAGATCCTTAGCCCACTGAGGGAGACCAGGGACTGAACCCACATCCTCATGGAGACTAGTCTGTTCCTTAACCTGCTGAACCACAATGGGAACTCCCCTCCTGGGAAGTTTTGGATCCCAGGGCCCAAGCTGCACCCCAAACCAGCTGAATCAATATTTCCGGGAGAGGGGCCCCAGCATCAGGAGTCAAGCAAGCTTCCCAGATGATTCTACTCTACAGCCAAGGCTGAGGACCACTCACTCTCCCCCTCCCCAGGACGGCCAGCCCCAGCTGGACTCACCATTCCTGATCACCTGTCCCCCTCCTGACTTCAATGTAAAGTTGTGGCCATACCCCCAACCCCACCATGTCCCACTGTGGTCCATCAGAAAGGAATCATCTGAACCTCCAGGTGGCCTGTGTGTAGCAACACCATTTTTCCAAGCAAAGCTGGGACATGGGGACCTGGCAGAAATACCCCTGTACTCTTCCAAGGCAGGAAGCCCAGGTAAGTTAGAGCACAGTTCCGGAGTTCTAATCCTGGTTCTGACACACACACACACACACACACACACACACACATCAGCGCCACGTGACCTTGGAGAAGAAAATGAACCTCACAGCATCTTGGTGTGTGCCTCTGCAGAGCAGGCACTGTGATATCCACCTCAGTAGGGCTGGTGGGAAGACACAATGAGAATCAATGACCAAGTGTCTAACAATAGCAGGTGCGCCCAACATGGCACGGGTTTTTATTAATTTATTGTAAGGGAGCCAGTCCATTAAGAGTTGTTATACCAAAAGAGAATATCCAGGACAGCTTCACAGTTTATGGGGACAACAAATGAGGCAGGATATTTGAAATAAGAGCCACCATCCCCAGAAAATCCGATTAACTGTATTTTGTGTAGTGAGCATTCTGACTGAGATTCAAGATCTGGGTTTAGGACCATGTGTGAGCAAGCAGCAAATGGAGAAGAAAGCTCACCTGCAGATGTGGGTAGAGGCGGTACCCTGAGTCTCAGGACTCAGTCACTGCACTAAAAGCCACTGTTCTTCCCGCCAACAGGGGATGGGACATACCCCTAAAGCCAGAAAGTGTAAGAGAACAGGCAGGAACCAGCAGGATGATGTGACCCTCACAATAAATGTATTTGAACATAAACAGAGAAAAGAAAAACAGGTTATGCACAAATTCCCAATGGACAAGAAGAAGGGGTGATAGTGATGGATGCTTGAGGTGCTTGGGGTGGAATACAAGGCTGGAATATTCAGAAGTCTCCTGTGAGGCTCTGTATCAGTTAGCAACTGCTGCGTAACAAATCACCACAAAGTTGGTGGCTTGAAACAGCACCTTATCTCACAGTTTCCATGGTTCAGGAGGCTGGCCATGGCTCAACTGGCTCATGACTCATGACTTCAGACTGGCCATGACTCAGGCGGCTCATGACTTTGGCGGAGAGACTCACGAGGCTACGGTCAAGGTGTCCCCAGGTGGAGGCTCTGCAAGTTTGAGCGTTGGCAGAATTCATTTCCTTGTATCTGTAGGACTGAGGGCCTTACCTTCTTGCTGGCTGCCAGGCAGCTGGGAGTCACCCTCAGCTCCTCAAAGCCACCCACGGTTCCTTGCCACGTGGGCGTGACCAGCATGCCAACTGCCTCGAGCCAAAAAGAGCCCCGACAGTAAGTCAGCCAGCAAATGCAACCACAGGAGGAATGTCCCATTGCCTCTGCTATATTCTATTGTTGAGGCAAATCACAAGTCCTGCCCACTCACACCCAAGTGGAAAGAACTGTTTAAGAGCATGGACCTCCAGACATGTGGGGATCCCAGGGGACCGCTTGATTTTTCATTAGGGTAAAATATACTGAACAAAATTTACCATGTGAAGTGCATTCACACTGCTGTGCAACCATCACCACCACCCACTTCCAGAACTCTTTTCATCCTCCCAAACTGACACTCTGTACCCATGAAATACTGGCTCCCCAGACTCTAGGGACAGCTATCCTACTTTCTGTCTCTATGAATCTGACTCCTCTGGGGACCTCAAGTAAGGGGAATCATAAATACCTGTCCTTTGTGACAAGCTTACTTCCCTCGGTATGAGGTCTCCAAGGTTCATCCATGATGGCTTATGTGTCAGAAAAATCCTTTTTTTAAGGCCGAATAACACTCAGTGTATGGGTATACGCATACTGGGTTGTTCCATTCATCCACTGATGGATAACTAGGTGGCTTTTGCCTTTTGCTTTGGTGAGTAACGCTGGTGGAAACCGGGGTATTCCAATACCCAGTCAAGTCTCTACTTTCGATTCTGTGGGGCACATATCCAAAAGTAGAAGAGCTGGATCAGCTGGTACCATGGACACTGTTGAGGCCCATGGGTACCTATACTGGGGCAGAGTGGCTTGGGACCCTGCTAGGACTTAACAGGAGAAGAGGGAGAGTAAACGGTGCCCAAGTACCGAGAGCAACGTAACACCGTGGGCATCACCTGTCCCTCAAGATGCCAGTGCCTTGCTAGAATGTGCAGACATGACAGTGTTGGCAGCATCCCACCTACAGGGTCCTAGGGACACCACCCACTCCAAGACCCACCCTGACTGTGCGCCTGACTTCCGCTATCATCCTACATTTGAAAGAAGCCTTTTTCTGTTCTGCTGTTCGCATTTGCTATAATTAGATACTCACTGGCACTCTCTTGGTATTCAGACAAGTGACAGCAAAAAGCGGCAGTCTCCCCCAGCACCACCACAGAGCCAGGTGTGCATGCAACACAACAGAGCCCCTTCCCCTCCAGCCAGACAGGGTGGCAGAATTCCAGCAGAGGTCCTCACGGGAGGAAACTTGGGATCAGAAAAGAAGGGAGCCTCTTTTCCAGCCATCTCCCCAGCCTTGTGCATCATGAAGTCCTCTGCCCACACCTTCACAGGTTAGGGGTGGTTCTGCAGGAAGAGGTTCTGTCTTTTGAGATGCCCCACCTCTGGAGCCTTCCAGTTCCCAGGCTCCAAAACCCAGGCAGAAGGCAGAATGAAGCCTCAGGTGACTCACGCATGACCGCTGAATGAGACACACCCATCTCTGCAAAACAGTTGGCCACCAGGATCCGAACATGCTACAGCCTTTACATCAAGCCCAGTCTTTTGGAAAACCTCCCACATCTATATTCTCATTGGTGTTTATCCACAAAGCTGCAAGCAGTCAACGCTCATTGGTGGTTCGGGAAAACAGAGTCTCAGGGATCTATCAGGAGGCAGAATAAGGGGTTTCTTCTTGCCATCCCAAAGCAGCACAAGATGAAAGCAGGCCGGGTCCCAGAATTGGGACAGGTGGCATGACAGGAAAAGGCTCAGCCAGCAAAGATGCCTTTATCTCGTCCATCCCATCTCAACTGGTGAAATCGGAGGAGGAATGCAATGAGGCGCTTTAGTATGGAGTCTAAGTGACTGCAAGCAGGCCATTATCAAATCTTTTCAGTGCCAAAGCTCTGTGCTGAAGGGGACAAATAAAAAATAAGTACATTAAGCACAATAAATCACGGGGACCTGTCACTGAGGCCCGTTATCTCCAGGGGATTAGGGGACCATTCTCCTCCCTGCCTTTCAGCTCTGGGATCCTGGTTTCCCCGTCATTGTTTTAATATTGCAGCCATTACTCTCGGTGCCACGAAGAGCCTGCTGTTTCTCTGCAGTCCTGGGTGGCAAGGGCATAATTTGTTTTATGATTTGCTTAGGAGGGGAGCTGTTTTATATTCATCTTTAAAAGATACATTCGATAATCACACCAATGAGACTCCGCTTACCAAACAAGACCCATTCCTGGCATGGCTGTGGCCATGACTGCAGAGACCCAAAAGATACCCAACTCCAGGAGAGCTGTGCTGTTTCATTTTTTTTTTTTGGGGGGGGGGCACCCACAGGCCCTATAATAGCCTGAGTCATACTTAATGAGCCACCGTATCATGTGGAAGTAGTCTGAGCTGGAAGGTGGAAGTCAGGGGGGCCTGGGTTTTACCATTAAGCAGGTCTGACCTGGGGCAGGTCCTCTGACCTCCTGAGCCAAAGTATCCCATCTGCTGAACAAACTAGTTGGTCCACGTGCCTCTTTGGAGCCAGAGGTTTCTGCATTTCTTTAAGATGCGGAGGGAATATGAAGAGCATGAAGTCAGATAATAACACTTCTGTTTCCGCCCCTCTCTCATCATCATTACACCATTCACCTTAAGATAAAACCAACCTGGAGTTCCCGTTGTAGCTCAGTGAGTTAAGAACCTGATATTGTATCCATGAGGATGCGGGTTCCACTCCCGGCATTGATCAGTGGGTTAAGGATCTGGCATTGCCCCAAGCTGCAGCACAGGTCACAGATGCGACTCACATCTAGTGTTGCTGTGGCTGTGGTGTAGGCCAGCAGCTGTAGCTCTTATTTGACCCCTAGCCTGGGAATCTCCATATGCCTATGTCATGGGGGCGATAAGAAAAAAGAGAAAAAAAAAAGAGAAAATCAACCCATTACACAACTGTCCGAGACAACTTCCCGCAGTCCCTTCCTCTCGATTGTGTAGACAACGTCCCTCCTGCCCCCTAATTCAGCCCCTTGAGCTGTCTTCCAGGACAGTGTATAAATATTGGAAACAAGTCCACTCCCAGTGTTACCCATCAGGAAGCAGATGGAAGGATGGGTACCAAGGACAGAAAGGGCGGGGCTGGATGCCCACAGAGGGACCCATTTCCGCTCTTCCCATCAGAAGGGAGCCAGGGGGTAAATCCCCATGGCTCTTCTGCAAGATGGCCGGGGATGCCTGCATGTGGCGTGGAGGCATCTATAGTCCTTTCAGGTGTGCCCGTGGCAATTCCCACATGGAAATCCCACCCTGAAAAGACCACTTCTGGTGATGGAACACTTCCAAGCTCCGCACTGTGCGAGGCTGCCATCTGACAAAACCGATCCTGGGACTTCATCGCCCATCCAAGAGGCCTGGGCATAAAGTCTGCCCAACGGTGCCCAACTCTCAAAAATACTCTATAAAATACTCAAATTCGTGGGAAAAAAAAGTTACAAGCTCTCCTGTGTTAGAAGTGGAGCTCGGTGTTACGGATCCTCAAAGCCTGCTGAGCGGCCTCTTGGGAGTGGAAGAAAGGGGATTCCTTCTAACCGAGTGATGCCTCTGGCTTTGCAAAATTTGGTCTAACAGCCCAATAAATGCCAAGTGGAGTTAGATATATGGTAGCTCTTAGCCTCGAATGCAGGTGGTACCCTGCACCCTTGCCAACAGAATGGCCATCTGGAGGCCATCGAACCTGGTAACCATGAGCCCTGCCATGAAGAGTGAGAGGCCCCACCCCAGCACCCAGCACAGTGCCAGGCACACAGCGGATGACTGCAGACTGTGAGTCCCCTGAATGAATGAATGAAGGACTGAAACCAATACTACTCAGCCATAAAAAAGGACAAAAGAATGCCATGTGCAGCAACATGGATGCAGCTAGAGATTCTCGTACTAAGTGAAGTTGGTCAGAAAGAGAAAGACAAATACCGTATGATCACTTATAGGTGGAATCTAAAATATGGCACAGATGAACCCATCTACAGAACAGAAACAGACTCACAGACATGGAGAACAGACTCGTGGTTGCCAAGGCAGAGGAGGAGGGAGTTTGATGGACCTGGAGTTTGGGGTTAGTACATGCAAACGATTACATGTAGACTGGATAAGCAAGGACATCCTGCTGTATAGTACAGGGAACTATATCCAATCATTTGTGATAGAAAGTGATCGAAGATAATATGAGAAAAAGAATGTATATATACGTAAGACTGGGTCACTTTGCTGTACACAGCAGAAATTGACAGAACACTGTAGAGCAACCGCAATAAAAAAAAATTGTTGCAAGTAATGAAACGGAGCCAAGAGGCATCCATGACCTGCAAGTCCCCCCAAAACTTGGATCCAGCTGATGGGAAGAGAGCAAAGACCTAGCAACAAAGTGAGACTCCTGCAGTGCTTTGAGCCTCTCAAAGAAAACATCTACCTCTACATATATTCCAACAGCATCACATACCGTGCTGTATGTGAGAGGCAGTTAAAGGCGCCAAATCCTTTAAATGTCAGTGTGAGGGTTTTGTGGGTTGTTTGTGGTGTGTTTGTCTTGTAGCGTTTTTTCCCTCACTACTGCAAGTGATGAGGAGCAGGCAAAAGAGAAACATTATTCCGAAAACATTTGTAGCCTCTGCCCCAGCGAACCTCTTTGGAATATCAAAATACCACTCATGAAAAGAAACCAATAAAACTACCGCACGTTCCTGGGAAAGATGCAAGATTTGGGACAGATACCTCAGGATTTACACCCCACGCATGCCTCGGAGCAGAAGTGAGTGGCAAGTCAGGATGAAGCTGGCAATGCAGCATTTACAGACAAAGGGTGCACAGCTGGACCCCCTGCCCCCGGGGGGCACTTCCCCTGCAGCCTCCGGGGGGGCACTTCTTCTACAAGTCTTGCCACCAGATAGGCGGCTCCAAGTTTCCACCGAATACACAGCCCAGGTCAAACCTTCACACCGCCTCCAAGAACTTCCCACGGAAAAACTGCACAGAACGTGTAAACGCCCACAAGATAAGATGCAGCAGGAATAAGAAACACCTAACATCCCATGGGGTATTCTGCCATCACCCAGGGGAGGCATTTTCTCGGGTGCTTTCTCTCGTGATGGGGTCTGGACCTTAGGCTGAAGGTGGGAACAGGTGATGGCCCCTTGTTTCCTGGAGGAGGAAAAATAGAGCTTGGAGAGTTATGAGTTCATTGTGTCTCCCAAGAGAGAAACTGTGAAGTGCTAACTTCCGGGACCTCAGAAGGTAACCTTATTTGGAAATAGGGTCATTGCAGAGGATTCACGTTCAAATGAGATCACTGGGGTGGCCCCGGTCCAATATGACTGGCGTCGTTATGAAAGGGGGAAATCTGAACACTGAGCCACGTGCAGAAGGAAGATGGTGTGCAGAGGGGAGAAGACACCCATGGGATAGTACTGACGCACCTCTGAGCCAAGGACCACCAAGGACCCCAAGCAAACACTGGAATTTACAAGGCAAGGAGTCTCCCCTAGAGCCGGCAGAGAGACCACGGCCCAGGTGACACCTGGAGACAGCCTGATTTTGAACTTCTAGCCTCCAGGAAAGTGTGCAACATTGCACTTCTGTTGCTAAGCACCCCTCACCCCCGGTTTGTGGTCCTTTTTTACAGCAGCCACAGGTAGGCAATACAGAGAAGGAAGTGCCTTATCCAAGATGAGCTAGCAAATAACATGCAAATAACATTATGCTAAGTGTGTCCATAGGCCGCACCCACGGCATATGGAGGTTCCCAGGCTAGGCGTCTCATCGGAGCTGTTGCTGCCGGCCTATACCAGAGCCACAGCAACACCAGACCCGAGTCGCATCTGCAACCTACACCACAGCTTAACCCACTGAGCAAGGCCAGGGATCGAACCTGCAACCTCATGGTTCCTAATCGGATTCATTTCTGCTGCGCCACAAAGGGAACTCCTAAGCGAAAACTTAAAAATGTTTTTTTTCTTCTTATGGCAGCACCTGTGGCATAATGGAAGTTCCCCAGGCTAGGGGTTGAATTAGAGCTGCAGCTGCAGCCACAGCAACACCTGGTCGGAGCCACACCTGTAACCTCTGCTATAGCTTGTGATGCGACACCAGATCCTTAACCCACTGAGCAAGGCCAGGGACTGAAGCTGCATCTTCACGGACACTATGTGAGGTTCTTAACCCGCTGAGCCACAATGGGAACTCCCCTGGTCAAAACTTCTTGCTCCTGGGTCCTATAATCTCCGAGACTGTGACCTGTTTTCAATAAAGACGATCTCCAATCAGTTACCACCTTCCACACTGGCACTATAAATGGCGTGATACTGCGGGGATGGATTTTCCAAAACCTCATCCTTCTCTCAGGTAACACATCTGCACTTCAACACTACAGCAAAGAGCTTTCCAAAGCACTACATTTTCGAATTTCTGGGCTGGAAGTAAGCAAAATTCAGGTGCGGGATTGGGGGGGGGGGTTGATTTGCAAAGACTACAATTTGACAAGCTGCTACCTACTCCCCACATCCTTTCAGCTGCGAGGTTCTGCTACAACAAAACAGACCAGACAATGAGCACACAAGCCATATTAAAACAATAATTAACACAGGAAAGAGAACAGTGACAACTGCTTAGCAGAAGAGAATAAAGGACAGGTCTGTCATCTGTGGAGCTTAAAAAGGATGAGCCCTGGGTGTGAATGAAAGGTGAGTTCCGATGCAATCGAGGTCCTTTAGTGACTTATTAAAACCCTCGCTTGCAAATTTTTGTTTCCTGAGACACAAAGGGCAGGATGTACAAGGTTCTCTTACACAAGGGGAACCTGGCAGAGCTCTCAGCAGACCATCCACGGCTCCAGAGTAAGCAGAGTCAGAGTGAGAACCCTGCCTTAGGGCAGCCTCTTGCCCCACTCCCCCCAAAAGTCCTAAAACTCATTTCACAACCAAGCCCACCCTTGAGGGATTTCAGGGACGTTGTTACTGCAGTAACAGCAGCAGCAGGGAGCTTACGGATATGAAAAGGTCCAGATTCCCACTCTCGGATCCCAAGCATCTTTGGCAAACGCACCACCAAGTCTCATCTTTACACTGTCTTCCCTCGACTCCTATTAAAGGGGAAAGGGTACCCAGATAGCAAACTACATTAAACTCAGCATCCTTGAAACTATTAACTTGCATTCACACAGGTGAACCTGTCACTAATCTGTGTTTTAAACAAGTGCGAGCATTCATATTATTTTTTGAAATATAACCCATTCAAAGAGTTTAAACAACAGATGTGTCATGGGTTGAACTGCATCCCTCCAAAGTCTTACGCTGAAGCCTTAACTCCCCAGGGCCTCAGAATCTGACTGCATTTGGAGAAAGGGCCTTTAAAGAGATGGTTACAGGAGCTCCCATGTGGCTCAGTGGGTTAAGGCCCTGACATAATCTCCATAAGAAGGCAGGTTCAATCCCTGGCTTTGTTTAGTGAGCTAAGGATCCAGCATTGCCACAAGCTGCAGTAGAGGTCACAGATGTGGCTTGGATCTGGTGTTGCTGTGGCTTAGGCCTCAGCTGCAGCTCCTCTTAGACCTGCGAACTGAAGTTTGGTACCTGCTCTCAGCCTCTACACGGATTAAATCATGAGCCACTGCAGCTGCCGACCCGAAGCACCCCCTGAGCAGAGCTCAGGGTGGAGGCCAGGAGTGAAGCACTCTGCGTGCTGGGAAAGCGGGAGGAACAGGTCTTTGGAGAGTCAGATATTTTTTAAAGAGGATTTTATGTGCCCAATTCTTGTATCTCCTCCTATCTAGAAAAACACTGAAATCCTTCATGGTAAGATAATGTCTGCTCCTTGTGACTGGCTAGAACCATCAGGAGACCAGCAACACACTTTTGTGAAGTGTGTGCCTGGCTGCAGGCACCTCCGCCTCCCCTTTATCATATCCTGATATTCCCTCTTTTCCTCTTCGGAGGTATTTCAGGGCTATCTGAACTACTGCTGCCTGGTCTGTAGTTAAGGATAAAACAAAGAATGTCATGGTCAGCTCATCCGTGAGAGCTGGTGAGTCCTGCAGGCTGGGAAAACTCAGGCTACTGGCCCTGATAGCAGATGTGCACATCAAAGGAATGGTTTCAGTGAGCCCAGGTCTCTTTTGTTCCTGCTACCTGTCCTTTGTTGCAAAAACTCCTATATATTCTAGCTGCTCCCTGGCCTCCTGGGAGCAGTTTCTCAGGGTTACCTGAGATGCTGTCTCCTGGGGTTAATTCCTAATTTCGCCCCAAGTAAAACTTAACTCTCCACTTTCAGGCTGGGTATTTTTTTTAGGTTGGCAGCCTCTAGCCCGGGAAGTTCCATATGCCATGGGTGCAGACCTAAAAAGAGAGAGAGAAGAAAAAAAAAAAAAAAAATGGGTTACGGTTAAATGAGGTCGTGGAGTTCCCATCGTGGCTCAGTGGTTAAAAAACCCAACTAGCAACTGGGAGGATGTGGGTTTGATCCCTGGCCTCGCTCAGTGGGTTAAGGATCTGGTGTTGTGATGTAGGTTTGCAGGTCGCAGATGTGGCTTGGATCCCACACTGCTGTGGCTGTGGTATAGGCCAGCGGCTACAGCTCCGATTGGCCCCCTAGGCTGGGAACCTCCATATGCCATGGGTACAGCCCTAAAAGACAAAAAGACAGAAAATAAATAAATTAAAAATAAATAAATATATAAATGAGGTCATGAACGTGGACCCTAATCCAGTAGGGTGTCCTTAGAAGAAGAGATTCAGACACAAACAGAAGGAAGACCACGTGAGGACACGGGACAAAGACGGTCACCTGCAAGCCAAGGAGAGAAGCCTCAGGACAAAGAACCCTGTGGACATCTTGATCTGGGACTTCTAGCCTCTTGACCTGTAATAAATTTCTGAAAATAAATATTGAAAATGAATTTCTTTTGTGTAAGCCACCCAGCCCCTGGTACTTTGCTACGGCAGCCCAGGCAAACTAACACAGATGGAGTTCCATCATTTTTAATTCCTTTTTTTTTAATTGCATAACTAATGGCTTTAAAAAAAAAAAAAAAAGAAATCTCAAAATACATTAAGTCAGGGATTTTTGGCACTGCCTTAAAAGTGTTGAAATTACCAAAGCAGGGAACAGACGGCATCACTAATGCCACTTGTGTCCACGGGCAGATGGGTATCATGACAGTAAAAGTGTCGGCTGGGGTGTGTGGAAGGGTAACACACCCAGGAGAGTGACAGGGTTTTAGAGAAGACACCTGTGGTCTGTTTGATCTTCAAGATCCTCAGGTTAATCTTCCTAATAAACTCGGTGGAGTTTTCTGTTTGCCCCATTTCTCTGCGGGAACCACCCTTTCTCCTCTCCCCAAGCAATCCAAATAGGATGGATTCCACCTCCCCCGGCCCTGCCAACCAGACCACGACCAGGACTGCCACAAGTCGACTGGGAAAAAGATACTCTCCTTCAGCTGCCATCCTGAAATGGGTACCATCCCACAGGGACACTCTGCCAACACTGAAGAGAGCCAAGAGACAGAGCAAGCATTTCACAATGAAGTTTGAGATCCTGGATCCAGCAGTGCCTGAAGCTGCATTTTCCCCCAGTTACTGAAGTAGATCAAGTCCATTTCTTTTTCCATTAAAGGCAGTGTGAACTGGGTTTCTACCACGTATGTCTGAAACATTTCCTGCTGAGCCCACTGAGGCACTCTGGCATACAAGATCACATGTCTAGCTATATGTCTAAAAATGTTATCAAAATTTAAAGTATGTTTACATTTTAGTGAAATCCCCTATAATGTCAAGAGGGCTTAATCAGGAGTGCAATGAAGGAGCGTGAGCAGCCATTAATGCTGCTGAAATTCTATGAAAAAATCAGTTTGCTGTATAAGGGTCTGTGACAGAGAACAACTTCAGAATTGTCCACTCTGTACTGCAGTATCTTAGGGGGAAGTCTAATACAGTGATCTTCGAGCTTTCTGCAAATTCTGAAAATCTGAAAACCTTGCCTATGTTTAGGCTGACCTCTAAAGCTTTCATTACAAACTACCTTCTAAGAAGAGAACTTCCAGCATACTGTAAACGTGCGTATTTTAAAATAAAACTCCCACATCACATTTTGTACACAGAATCTAACACTCTGATACCCGTCGTTCCCTTTCAAAATTCAAAAGCACGTTATTTTTTAAGATCTAAAAATTTTACATGATTCCTTAGCATGAGCCAGCCACCCGACGGCCCAGTCTCTGGCACCAGGTTTAAATAGGGTAAAAAAGACGTGGAAAGGGGCAGCCTTGGGGGGAGGGGAGGACTGGGGGGTTTGGCATTGGTGCATGCGCACTGAAGTACATGCAATGACTGGCCAACAGGGACCTGCAGTACAGCACAGGGAACCCTACCCAGTATTCCATGATGGCCTATATGGAAAAAGAATCTGAAAAAGAATGGATGTGTGTGTATGTACGATTGAATCACTTTGTTGTACAGCAGAAATTATCGCAACATTGTAAATCAACTCGACTTCAATGAAATTTAAAAGGAGAGGGAGGGGTACAGTCTTACAGACGTACCTGGACTAAGAGGGTTCCCACACGCCAATTTCAAGTACTTTGTTTAGTGCCCCTTAAGGGGTTTTAGATGCAGAGCAATGCACTTGAGTTAGATCGGCGTTGGGCGAGAGCTGTGCCTTTATAAAATGGGGACAGAAGACTCTGACAAGGGAGATGGAAGAAACAAACCACCTGGCAGAGGTGGTTTCAGTGCAGTCAGCTTCAAGAAAGGGTCCCTACGTGGGGTGGAAAATCTGGACACTGATTCCTCTAAAACCCTCCACACCTGCAACACTCCGTGAATGTGTGCGTGTAACCCCTGCAGGGTGTTTATTCCAGGGTCTGGACACCCAGGCTAGTGGATCACGGGACAGACACGAAGAGGAAATATTCTAGAGACTGACCTGGGCCCCCGTCTCTGACTGCACCACGTGGGCAAATAACCTCTACGCACCCCGATAACCTCTACACACCCCAATAACCTCTATGCACCCCAGTTTCCTCACCTGGAAAATGAAACTGTGCAGCTCGGAGGATTGTCGGGAGGAGCAGAAGGCCCCGTACGGGTCAAGCACTTCTCCTAAGTGCACAGGAAGCAACGCATAGGAGTTCCCATCGTGGCTCCGCGGTAATGAACCTGACTAGAATCCATGAGGACACGGGTTCGATCCCCGGCCTCACTCAGGGAGGTAAGGATCCGGCTTGGCTGTGAGCTGTGGCGTAGTCTGCAGGCGTGGCTTGGATCTGGCATTGCTGTGGCTGTGGGTGCAGCTCCGATGAGTCCCCTAGCCTGCGAACTTCGCATACTATGGGTATGGCCCTAAAAAGACAAAGGAGGAAAAAAGAAGAAAAAAAAAAAAGGCAGCAACAGATAAACGGGAATGATGGCTGGTAACAGCCATCATTGCTGTTACTACTATTTTTATTTTTTTATTATAGTTGATTTACAACACACTGTCAGTTTCTGCGGTACAGCAAAGTAACCCAGTCGTGCATATATAGTCATTCTTTTTTTCATATTATCTTCTATCATGTTCTATCACAAGGGATTAGATAGCGTTCCCCGTGTGATACAGCAGGACCTCATTGCTTATCCATTCTCAACGCAACATTACTATTATTTTAAATAATGCTCACAACTTGTTAAGAGTCCCCTCCTGTGCCCTTCATTAGCTCTGATCCCCCTGACCTGTCAGAGCCTGAACCCCCAGTTTGAGTAGGTAGCAAGGTGGACCAAAAGCTTGTGGAAAATGGCCCCAGGGATTAATGGACAAGTATCTCCCTTAGCTTCAGGGTTTCTTTGAATGAGAGGCCTCTAGCCGGGGCTGAACAGAGAAAGTCAATGGCCCCCGCCATCCCGGGGAGCTGTCTGTTTTCTTATTTTACTAAGCACAGCCACCAGAAGGGGGAGAGGAATGAATAACCATGCAGAGGCTCTACATAACAGCAACAAGTACCATAGTGAATACGTACGGCGTGCTTTCTGTGTACCAGCTCCCGTCCTAAGCATTCCACACACATTAGCAGATATAATGAGCTCCAGGATGCTGTTTCAAAAGGAGTTATGGAGAAATGCAAGCAGAAGGGAAAGGAAAGAAGAAAGGCACAATGTACTAGCTAGAGAAAGCATCCCCTGGTGTGGATCAGGTCAGACGGCCACTGGAAAAGCAGCAGGGCTTCCCGAACCCAGTAACCAGCCCCCATGCCAAGCACACGTTCATAAAGCACTGCCGGTGCCTGGGTCACAGGAACCGTCTGATCAGCCCAGGGTGCATCTATCACTCCTCTGTGATTCTCTAAGCAAACCCATTCATGCAGCACCAACGCCTGGCTGACAAGGGCAGTATAATAAAAACCCAAATGGACCTCACGAATACTAGAGGCAAAAATAAATATTCCAGCATCAACATGTGCTCATCCATCGAAGAGTCTCTGGGCACTGGTGCTGAGCTTCTGTATAAATTCATCCGGTCCTCCCCGCCACTCCCCGTCACTCTCTGATCATTTCCCCATCAATTGTAACCACGATTCTGCCACTGGTTCTCCAGGAATATGGAATGGTATTAAGGCCAGTAAATAGACACCACGGTCAAAGCCTCTATCCGCATCTAGGGACCAACGTCGTGGCCAGAAAAAATAAAACACTTGAGAGTAAGGCCTTCAATCAAACACTTGAAGAAAAGGTATGTTTCCGATTATCTGACGATGATTCCATCAAGGGTTTAAAAAAAAGCCTAAGAGGAGAGGAATGAGGATGCTGAAGATCTGAGAAAATGGCAAAAGCAGAGAAACGCAGCAAGAAAACAGCAGGAAAGACCACAAATAGCAAAGGAACTGGGGGGGGTGGGGGGTGGGTAGTTGAGATGACAGAGACCAAGAGAAGGGGAGTGACAAGGCACCAAAGGCCCTTCAAACTCTCCCCGTCCCCTTGACCAGCCAGCCTCAAGGGCTTGTGGGAAGACATTTCTCATCTGGAGAAATGGTAAGAGCCCTTTCTCCACCTCCACCACCTCCACCTCCATGTCCAACACCTCCGATTCCTCCACCTCCACCTCCAGGACACTTCCACCTCCTCATCTTCACCTTCACTCCCACCACCTCCATCACCTCTGTCTCCACCTCCACCTTCTCCATTCCTACCTCTTCCACCTCCACCTCTTCCAATGCCATCTCCTCCACCTTCACCTCCACTTTTACCACCTCCACCTCCTCCACCTTCACCTCCACTTTTACCACCTCCACCTCCATCTCCTCCACCTCCACCACCTCAACTTCCACCACCCCCAGCTCCACTTCCACCACCACCTCCTCCTCTACCTCCTCCACCTCTGTGACTTCTACCTCTTCTACCTCCACTTCTACCTCCACCACCTCCACCACCTCCACCTCGACATTGACCTCCATCTCCTCCACCACCACCTCCAACTCCTCCACTTCTCTCTCCTCCACCTTCACCTCCATCTCCACCTCCACCACCTCCAACTCCTCCATCTCCTCTATCACCTCTGTCTCCTCCACCTACACCACATTCACTGAAGGCATCACATGGGCCCCAGGGATGGCCCACTGCCATCTGATCGCTGGCACAGGGGCGTGTATTCTTCAGAGTCGGAATGCCTTGGGAAGCTAACTCCTATCCCCCCATGTACCCCTGCGGTATAGCATAATATTCGAGGTTCAGAAAGAAAGGGTTACATGATGCCTAGACCACAAATCCAGTGAAATCCAAAATCACCACCAGCACCACCACTTACTAGGTAGATAGCATGGTTCGGGCATACGGCACACTGCTGATGATTCCCCAGAGCCATCAGACGCAGTCTTTCCTGAAGGGCTCCCACACCCTGGCAAGTCAGCCTGCTGGAGACGCAGGGAACATGGCACAGAAAAGGCATCTGCAGAAGCCAGTCCAAGGACAGATGTGGTTCAGCAGCCAGCATCAAGGAAAGCTTGAAGGAAGAACCACCCAAGCTGGGTTTTGAAGGAAAAATAGAAGTGTCCCAAGCAGATAAAGAGGGAAAGAGCTTATCAAGCAGAAGGAGAGGTATGCGCACAGCATGGCAGGTTTGGGGGGGAAATAAGCAGTAAGGACGAAAAATAATGAGTTGAGGATTGGTGAGGCATGACACGGGGGTGGCAGTTGGGGGGAGGGTGCGGAGCAAGAGAAGATGAGGCGGCAGAGAAAGGCAGGAACCAGTTCACAACAAGCTTTGTGTGTCCTGATAAGAACACTGGATGTTTTCCAGTGGCTGATAGTGAGTCAGTGAGGGTAAGCACACAGAACATGCTAGAAAAAGCCCTCGTTCTTTAAAGATTAAAAATAGAAACTCTCTATCTATAAGGAACGGGCTGCTCCTATATGAAAAATTCTCGTATCCAGAATGGCTTACTCCCCAGTCCTGAAAAGCCTGCCCTGTCATCTCCCGACAAAGCCAAAGCTCTCCTCGGGCACAGACTGGGCACCAGTCACAGGAAGCATGACCAGGCTTCACTTTTAAGGTGGATCCTGAGCCCAGGTGTCAGGGCTCCAAGGACTCCGCACTCAGCCATCCCCAGGGGCTTGAGGAACCACTCGTGAGGAAAAGAAGAATTTTCCACATTACACTCTTACTGGGTGTCATCCAAGACTAGGAAAAGGGTTGGTCTATTACGCTGGGCTTATGTGAACAAACCCCCAATAAAAAAAAGGCTCCGAGAGGCTCTCTTCGCCCAAGCCCCAGCCCCAGCCAAGCCCAGGGAGAAAGTGCCATTCTAGGAACCGCTGCTACTGTCACAAACGGACGTTATTCCCACGAGGCCACTTTCCAGTGGGTGACGAAAACCCCCTCAGACTTCAATCCCAATGGTGGGGGTCGGAGAGAAGTTCAGACGCTTCCGTCGGCTTCCATCTCCCCTGCAGCAACTCCAGCCCCGTGGCCTTTAAAGAACTTCATATACAAGCTACTACAAAAGGCTGTTCAGTGACCTCCTTCCCAGCTTCAGTTCTGCCCACTCCAGTGTGGCCCCAATCCTGCCACTAGGCTCGTCTTTCTAAAACAGAACTTGGACCACAACATCTTCCCAATCCAAAGTCCCCCTGCCTTCCAAAAGCCCACGGCCCCAGCCTAGCTTGCCAGCTTCATCCCCGACTCCTTGCTAACGGAAAACCCAAGCTGGCCCACTTGGTGACCCCAAAACACATATGCCTCTGATTTCCCATCAACTCCCGGCTCCCAAAACCCACAGCTACCCATTGCACTGCCACACCGTTCCTATGCTGGCTCCCAACTTTGTTCCTTTGAATTCTCTATTGTTTAACTTGTTCCACATTTTCTTTCCCTATCTCTCCAACTACATTGCTTGCGGGCAGGAATGGAAGGGAAGGCTTTGGCTTTAATTTAAGCCATGTTTATTGAAGGATTCCTAAATTTGAGGAGTAGAGCCAGATAGGAGTAAGCCTGTCACAGTTCTTCAAGGCGGTGACACACAAGGGAGGGGGTAGGAAAAGTGCAGAGATGTTGACTATGCCAAGGAGAAGAGGAAGCGTGGCCTTGGGGTGTTTTAGGGAGTGCCCCCCCCCATTCCTCTCATTTCCTGTTCACTAAGATCCACATCCAGGAGTTCCCGTCGTGGCGCAGTGGTTAACGAATCCGACTAGGAACCATGAGGTTGCGGGTTCGGTCCCTGCCCTTGCTCAGTGGGTTAACGATCCGGCGTTGCCGTGAGCTGTGATGTAGGTTACAGACGCGGCTCGGATCCCGCGTTGCTGTGGCTCTGGTGTAGGCCGGCGGCTACAGCTCCGATTGGACCCCTAGCCTGGGAACCTCCACATGCCGCGGGAGCGGCCCAAAGAAATAGCAAAAAGACAAAAAAAAAAAAAAAAAAGATCCACATCCAGTGCCTCCCCTTCTCTGATGTCCTTAAGGTTTATAGTACCCAAGACACTGCCCACTGCCCTCCATCCACCAAGACAAGATAACCAGATGATGCGGGCAGGTGAACACTTCACCTCCTGGTGCCTGACGTCAAGCTGCAACCTCACAGCGCGGAAGGTACTTGATTGTTGGCTGAGGAATGAATGAATGCTGGCTTGGAAGATGCTGACTTGAGTAAAGGCCATGCCATCAGGCAGACAGAGCCCTGGGGGCAGGAAAGGGACACTCTAACTAAAGGCAACGTCAGGGACAGCAGATGGAGGCATCAGAACGGTGTTGAGTCGAGTCCTGGCCCTATGTTTCATGACTGTGTGACCTGGGCGAGCCTCAGCTTCCGCATCCAGAAAATGGGAGAATCAGACCACCCACCCCACAGAGTTGCCCTAAGGAGGACATGACATGAGGTGATCAAGTGGAAGAGCGCCTGGCACAAAAGCAGAGCTCAAAGAACGTGCTTTGGCACACACAGTGGAGTGTGCAGGCAGGAAGCGAAGGTGGCAGAGGACAGACACCCAGAAGGCACAGGGTGTGTGAAGGCGGAGCCACAGGCTCCAGGGGGTCAGGAAGTTGTGGCTCTGGTCCTGCCTCCCCGCCAGATAATTCGCTTTACCTCCCCGGCCTCAGTTTCCACAGCTGTGAAATGAAGGTCGAGCAGGCTTAAAGGTCTCCTGCAGCCCAGGCATCTCAACATCGCAGCTCTGCCTTCCAGGGAGGAGGCATCAGTGAGCACTGAAATGATACTGCAAAGCCCAGGTGGGAGGGGCGGGCACAGCAACAGAGAAAGAGAGCAGAGAAGCCGGCAAGAGGGCAGGGGTGATTCTTCCTACTGGAGGTGCGTCCACTTCACCCTCCAAAAAGTGTAGGTGACCCTTGGCACCAGCCACGTGCAAGCGCCCCCCCCCCCCAGTCATCACCAGCGCCACAAAGCATCATCCACCATCCATCCTAAGGCGAGCGGCATTCAACGTGCTTTTCAAGGCACTTTCAAGGCAACCTGCCATGAACGTGTGAACGAGCGTTAGAGCCTGCTCACGCCTCCCCTGCCAGATCCGTCAAAATCCCTCCAAACTCCGAGGAAAGGAAATACACGCCGCATTCCACTAGTGGACTTTCCTTGCCCTTCTACAAAGCCGGCAATGTCTGAACCACAACAATGATCCCTAAGAGAATTCATTTCGCTGATCAGAACTGTCCAGAACTGTCCTTCACATTTTTAAAATAACAGCTTTCAGAAGTGGCCCGAAGGAGTCCACAGTCTGTGAGTCTACCCGTATCCATGCACCTCTCCCTCCCCGTCTCCCGACCCTGGAGCTGGAAATCCTGGAAACACAACCCGATCTTCACGCAGAAAGCTACTCCTTCCATGTGGACACAACCACTGATACAGTGCAGACCTACTAAGCGCCAGGCACGACGCCCGGAGGTGAGAAAAGCCCCAGCCCACTTATCACTCTGTGTCTCTCTTGGCTCCTGAAGCAACCACGAAATACCATTCCCGGATGAGAGCTGACATCGGTCAAAGAGGCTGGTACCCAGTGCTGGCAGATGAAGGATCTGCACGATTGTTCTGGAAATCAAAGGGGGGAGGGGACAGTTCCCGGTTAGCCACCAAAATCCATACCTTAATAATATCACGCATGTGTTTAATGCATCAAGATCATCCCTAACCACAGAAAAACACTGAGGAGTCCATAATTCGCTACTGAATTTAAATTAAAAAAAAAGAGGAAGAATGAAATCTCCCACACGCCCATCTTGGGCTTGTAAAACCTCCTAAATTCGAAGGCTACGGTGGAGAGCTGGGAAGACAGGCAAGTCCCTTCTTCCCGGCTGCCCGGGCACTTCCAAAAAGACCATGTGAAGAACAAGCCTCGCCCAGCAGTCAGGGCTCCATGTCTGCGTCCGCTGCCCATCCAAAGCACAGCCCCAGAGTTCGACGGGAGAGGCTAAAACTATGGGTGAGACTGCACTTCCCACCCCAGTCCCAGCCTGTGATTATCCACAACTCCCGGTGGCCCCAAATTACCTCTGGAGCCTTAAACGCCTTATATGTTCTTTCATTCCTAGAACCAATTCTTTTTTGGAAACTTTCCTAAGAGATAAAGGAACCAAAAAACCCAAGAGCCCTAGATATTTCAGTGGTGGCGAAGGAAGAGCCAGTGAACGAGCACGGATTTTGGGTTTTTTTGGTTTTTTTTTTTTCAATGTCTCATGCATATCGCCTCTACTGTATACTTAGGCAGAACAAAATTAATTCCATGTCTCTGCAACTAGGAAAACTCAGAAGCCTAGACACTCTTACCTAATTTACTTTTTAAACCACTTCTAGTGCTGATATATTCTTAGAGGTAGAGTGTGAGAATGGTTAAGGAACTCAGGCTGGTGGGCAGTTAGGATCGCTATTTCCAGGAAGAACCATCCTTAAATCAGCAACCTGCCCCCACTCAAGTAAGTAAGCAAAGTTAACACTCAGTGGTCCGTGCTTGGTTACAATGTTTATGGAACACTGTCCTTCTTCCTGTGATACAGTTCAGTATGAGGCTCCTTGGCGGGTGAACCTGGTGAGCTATTTATTAAAAACACCAAAAAGGTGATATTTGAAAAGTCCTTGGTTTTCTGTAAAAGTCCTTGGTTTTCTGTAACCGGGGTGAGGTTCCCCAAAGCATCCATCGTGCTTGGGTTAATCAAATAATCTGACACGAATGTGTTCTAAAAGGAAGAACTGAAAAGATTTTTGTCTCCATGATTAGTTTCCTATTTCACAACTTTAATAAATTCTTAGGCATTCCTGGGATATGAACTATAGTAGTCTAATACTTCAAAATCAAATTCATTTTGGCCTGCACTTTGATTCTTTAAGTAACTAAAAGGTTTAATAAGCGCATTTTTTCTCTCTCAAGGGAACTTGTAACTGGTATTTAATTTTTTTTTTTTTTTTTTTTTGTCTGCACCCATGGCATATGGAGGTTCCTAGGCTAGGGGCCTAATCGGAGCTGTAGCCATTGGCCTACACCAGAGCCACAGCAGCGCAGGATCCGAGCTGCGTCTGCAACCTACATCACAGCTCATGGCAACGCCAGATCCTCAACCCACTAAGTGAGGCCAGGGATCGAACCCGCAACCTCATGGTTCCTAGTCGAATTCATTAACCACCGAGCCATGACAGGAATGCCTGATATTTAATTCTTAAAACAAATGTGAAGATGGTAGATTGAGAAACAAGACAGTTCCTAAAGGATGGACAGAAACTGTTCATGGTATTGGTAGTGTACCCTCTTCTCCTTTCTCTGCCATTTTTGTTTCTCCCTCTACAAATGGCAATTTACATAAGCAAGTTTACTTACACTTTAGTAAAAAATAAATTCACTATTCATGGGCTTTTGGAGAAAAATTTTTGGTTGTAAATCTATTTGATGTATATCTACCTTTTATCTTCTTTTTTGTTGTTGTTTTTGTTTGTTTGTCTTTTTGCCATTTCTTGGGCTGCTCCCGCGGCATATGGAGGTTCCCAGGCCAGGGGTCTCATCGGAACTGTAGCTGCCGGCCTACACCAGAGCCACAGCAATGCAGGATCCGAGCCGCGTCTGTGACCTACACTACAGCTCAAGGCAACACCGGATCCTTAACCCACGGAGCAAGGGCAGGGATCGAACCCGCAATCTCATGGATCCTAGTCAGGTTCGTTAACCACTGAGCCACGACGGGAACACCAACCTTTTATCATCTTCATTTATGTAATACAGTGTCATCAACTACAGTCTCCACACTTTGCATTAGACCTTCAGGCCGTAATCACGCAGCTCAAAGTTTGTGCCCTTTTACCAACTCTGCCTATTTTTCCTACTTTCCAATCCCCAGCTCCTGGCAATCACTTGTCTACTCTGTGTTTCTATGAGTTCAATATTTGTTTTAAATAAAATATTCCACAGGTAAGTGGGAAAAAAAATAATAAGAATCTGATGCATAATAAAGGAACGAGCTAGTAAAAAGACCCTTGCTAGGAATCCTTTTTGTAAAACAAAAATCCTTTTCTACCGTAAACAATTACTTTCCTTAAATAATTTGCTTTAAAAAAATCAAGTAACAGGGATTCCCTGTTGTGGCTCAGGAGGGTTACCAGCTCAACTAGTATCCATAAGGACGACGTGGGTTCAACCCCTGGCCTCGCTCAGTGGGTTAAGGATCCAGAGTTGCCGTGAGCTGTGGTATAGGTCATAGATGTGGCTCAGATCCTGAGTTGCCACGACTGTGTAGGCGTAGGCGGCGGCTACAACTCTGATTCCACCCATAGCCTAGGAGCTTCCATATGCCATGGGTACAGCCCTAAAAAGCAAATAAATAAAAAATAAAAAAAAATAAATAGAGTTGAAAGCCAAATTCTCCTAAACAGGGCATTCTTACACTTTGCCTCAATGTTGAACCAATAATGTGAGAAAGCCTATATTTATAATTGCGCTTATTTCAAATCTGCTCTTTCTAGTAAGTGCTAACCTCTCTACACCCAGGAGATCAACACCAGGGCAGCAAGGAACCTTCTTTCCAGCAGCACAAATCTGGAGGCATGAAATGAAGTCAGACTGCACTTTTCCTTACTTGCATGTCTACTTGATGGCTTTTTTGCATCTTTTTCTTCCAGATATCCCTTCCTTCACACTCAGCCAACAGCTCCCCTACAAAGAAACCTCCTTGGCCAAATGAGAGGGTTTCCCCCTTCCATGTTAAGATTCCAGACTTTGCAAAATCCCAAAGGGTTGACTCGGCTTTTATCTACTTAATTTGAAAACAAT
The DNA here is from genome assembly GCF_016906955.1 of Phacochoerus africanus. Lineage (NCBI taxonomy): Eukaryota > Metazoa > Chordata > Mammalia > Artiodactyla > Suidae > Phacochoerus > Phacochoerus africanus. The sequence goes on along the minus strand of NC_062550.1, from coordinate 13,263,404 downwards.
TACAGTTTTCGGAACTGCTTTTTATCACACAGCACTTCATCCTCAAGTCCTTCTCAAAGAATTACCTTAACATTCCCAAACCCATGGGTTTCCAAAACACATAAGGTGGCAAGAAAGCCAGCTGCTTCTGAGTGGCCTCGCATAGGACGGCAGTTCTAAAGCCATCAATAATTCTACAGACTCTAAAACCGGCACAGCAAAAACTGCAGTTTTCTTTGGCACTGCATGCTTGTAGTGTCTGACGCCTCTAGTAGAGTACACACATCTTTGAACTGGCCTGGTCTCTTTCCATTTCAGAGCTAGGAAGCCAGAAAACCTAGTCTGAGCTCTGCCACTAACTAACTTAGGCAAGCCCTTTCTCTGGGCCTCCACCTTCCTAGTTACAAGACCAAAAAAAAAAAAAAAAATCACTGAAGTAAGGAGACAGTACTTGAAACCCAGAGAGATCAAGAAGCATTTCTAGGGAGTTCCCGTTGTGGCCCAGCAGGTTATGAATCCAACTAGAATCCCTGAGGATGTGGGTTTGATCTGGCTTCATTCAGTGGGTTGAGGATCCAGCATTGCCTTGAGCTGCGGTGTAGGTTGCAGATGTGGCTTGGATCCCACATTGCTGTGGCGTAGGCTGGCAGCTGCAGCTCCAATTGAACCCCTAGTCTTGGAACTTCCATATGCTGCAGGTGCAGCCTTAAAAAGCAAAAAAATAAAATAAAATAAAGACACATTCTAAGGTTACACAGCAAGTTAGCAAAGGAAGATACAAGACTAGAACCTCCATTTCTGGATTTTACTTAAATCACCCTGCCTCCCACTCAACTCAACACAGGGAAGGATGACAGAGACCCCCCACACACACACACCCACAAGCTCACCCACAAGGTCGCCCACCTGAGTACTGCTTCTACCTTCATTGTCCTCCTGGCTCCTGTTTCTGAACAACAAAATATATTTGACCCTGGCAGTCACTGCTGCAACTGTGCTTTCCCATTCTAGCTGGTCTCCTCTGGCCCTTACAGTGTCGCCTCTTTCTCACGATATAGTTTCTCTATCCCACAAAACAGACACATAGGCATGCAGGAACCCATCCTCTGTATTATAAAACTCTTCCTTTTCCAACAGCAAAGGGACGTTGAGGCCATAGGTGAAATGATTCAAACACAAGAACCTTGCTCGAGTGCTAAATCCGGCCATAACTCTACCCAGAAGCACATCTGACAAAACAGACTGTGCTCTCACAGGAAAGCATGCGTCGTCCCCCCCCCTTCTCTATCATTTGTCAGGGAACACTGTCATTTCTCCCACTGCTGTGTAATCACATAATGAAAGCCCCAGATGTAATTCATGCACACAAGAGGGCAGACTTCTGGTTGATAAGGGACCCTTTCTTTATTTGCATGGCGCATAGTTTTGCAAAGAACAGGCAAAAGGCTAGAGGGAGAAGGATAAAGGAGCACAAAGAAAATTTCCTTTTCTGTTTTTAATAACAATGTGGGATAATCAACTGGTACTCTTGGACCGTATCCAGCAACCATGCCTGACTAGGCAGAGCATGAAACTAGGAATCCTATTAAATTATTTCCCTGCGAGCACCAAGCTTTTCTCTTCCAGAACATCCCAACTTCCAGCCGCACTGTTGACAGTTCTCCATTCACACTACATATTTTAAGGCTTCCATGCTGTTCTTTCTGCCTGGGATTCCCTCCTGTTCTACTCTCCTGGCAGAGTCAAAGCTCAGCCTTTGAACAAACCTGGATGCGAGCAGTTCTTAGCTCACAGTAATGGTCCGAGGCCTGCCTCCCCCCAAAAGGCTATAAACTAAGCTTGGACCCTCTGTGGACCCCACACAGAGCACGGCGTCTGCCACATAGTAGATGTTTGGTTCTCACTGGTTGAGTTAAAAGGAGCAAACTCTCCTAAAATATACTTAATTAAGCCTTAACTTTACTGGCTGCTGCCTACTGCTCTCTCAATGTCAATATTAGAGAGGAAACCAAGCAGCTCTCACGTCAAAGGCTCTGGAGTCAAGCAGCAAACCCTCATCAACACTGGCAGATCCTGCCAGGTGGCTAGATCGCCAAGGGGTGTCAATGGCGGGATGCCTGGAGTTCTCAGTCCCCTGGATCTTACACCCTTGACCCCCCACCCCCTGTGCGCCCTACTCTCTGAGGCTCTTTGGCTGCAAAGACACCGTCAACCTGTTCACGGACCCTAAGGAAGGCCAGGATCCCCCCTCAACTTCTTACTCAACCTCTGCCATGTGGCCTCCCTGAAATTCACAAGACTTCATTGGAGCCTTATCACTGCAGAGATCTTCTCCTGGACCAGTGTCCACAAGCGGATGCTCAACTGGCAAATGTACTGGTGTTTTCCTGTCCCACCCTCTTACGCCTTGGCTATACTGCACCTATGAGAATCAATCTACAAAGCCTTTGATAGCTGCCATAAAGCTTTATGCTGACCACTTTCCCTATCTCCCCTCCACCTACCTAAAGATGCACTATCCGTACTCACAAAGGATCACCCATGCAGCTCACAGACTCAAAATCATGCAGCTTCACAGATCCAAACACTGAGTCTAATTCTACACCCTGCGTTGGGTCTTTAAGAATCCAGCATAAGTCCTAAATCTTGGCAACATCTGCCTTTCTGTATGCCAGTATTCTGAGCTGGGTCATCTCTTCCTGGACTCTTTGGCCAAGCTCTCCTGTCTGCCCACCTCTGGAGTCAGCTTTGATAAGACTTGGCCATGGCGGGTAAGCCTGGGCAACGTGGCTTCACTCTTCAGCTGAAATAGAATTATCTTCCATTCTGCTGGAAGATACCGAGACACTAATGAGTAACACTGTTAAAAGTGCATGGACAGCATCCAAGATGAAGGTGCAACCACACTGTCAAATGTGATGCTATGTCTGCGTAAATACAAGGTATGTGCTTTTAAGGGGGTGACAGTGAGAAACTTCAAGTTTCATGGAGTCAACCTGAGAGTCCATCTGGAATGGAGGGAGGTAGCATGGTTTTATGAAGACTGCACAAGATGTGCAGCCCCAAAACCAAAGATTTTGATTACAAACCCCCAGGGAACTTAGAGTTAGCATGGTCTAATGCCCAAAGGATAGAGTCGGCCTGCAGGAGGTTCTGTCTCCCCCAGATTTATAGCCCTCGTATATTTAAGAGATTACTACTGAGTCTCTTCGGTCTCACGTTTAATACCTTACTTGTTCTGAGTTGCCCAAACGACTCTTTAAACATAAGCAGGCCCATCACTTAAGCGTTGGTACAAGCATGCTCCGGGTACCACTCAAGCATTGGTGCAAGCAGGCACCGGATACCAAAAAGCTAAGCTCCTGAGCCTTAAAGGTAAACCACAGCCTTTTGTGACAGAGGTCCTGGTGTTTTCTCCACTGGTGGTGGAATAGAAAACTAGTCCCCCCTAGTGTCCTGCCACTGTAGGTGGCGCAAGGATGGAAACAGTCTGCATTCTGTATCAGCTTTCAAGCACAGCTCCAGAACCCGGAACCAAAGGAAAAACCTTCGCCTCCTTCCCAAGAGGGAGAAGCACTCCTGAGACCTACATTGCGATGGGGACCAAAAAAAACACCCTGTCTTTTCCTTCCCAAGGTCCTTCGAGTTACGTTTTAAAAGCCAAGAGAATCTGCATTATTCCACACAAAAAAGGGAACCCACAGCTCAGCACAGTGCCTTAAGTGAAGTCAGAGGGCCCATACTTACTAGTGACTTCTGCCCACTCCAAAGCCACACCATCTTTTCCTTAGAAACCTCTCCATCCCACCAGGAAGATCTGTCTCCTTTCCGGCCGCTCTCGCCAACCCACCAAGATCTCAATCTTGATTTCTGCCTCTCTGTTCCAATTAGGTTTCTTCCCGGTATGGAATTAACAGGGCCAGGCTCGATAAATGTGTGTTGTCCTCAAGCAATTTTCACTAAAGTGCAAAGTACTCTTGAAAAATAAAAGTACACGAAGAGATGTGTGAAACCTTCCAGTTGGTTTTTTTTAATCCCGCCCGGTGAGGACTCGGCATGCCTCTGGGTAATGCATTCGTGTCACCCATTTGTGGGAGACGAGAGAAGAAAACTCACTTGCTCCTTTCCTAATTTAGAACCTTCCCTTATCTTAAGTCTATCAAAGCTGACTCCAGTGGAGGGAAGGCAGGAGAGGTGAGGAGGAAAATTAACCCGAAGTGACTGCCAGCGGGGAGTGAATAAGCATTTCGGCTTTCCACCTGTGTCAGAAAGGGGGGGCTCTGCACTGAGGGGGGGGGCTCTGCACCTGCCGCCCCTTCCCCAGCCTCCCCCCATGCTACCCCATGAAGAAAGCTGGCACTTGATCCCTCTCTTGGAGCACTTACATAAGCCCCGTGAAACTTCCTGTGACAGTCACGGAGAGTATAAGCTGCTATTTGGCTCCCTTGGGAGATCATTTTAATGGACTGACTGACAAAAGTCACAGACTCGGAATTCAGCAGAAACCTGCTCAACCGAGGTACATCAGCTCCAGGACGCAAAAAAAAAAAAAAAAAAAAAAAAATCCATCCCCATTAAACAGGGTCACCCAGGGGGGAAGGATTCGGTGCAGGAGAGACAATCTGTTCCCTCCTAAGTGACCCATTTAAAATGAGAATGTTCCAGGGAAAGCGCATAGGTTTAACAAATTACAAACAGGCAAAGGGAAGCTGGCAGGACTGAGGTGCCCTAAGAGGAAAACTGTAAAGAAGGTAATAGGCGCTGAGCAAAACAACTTATGGATGCACAAACTTTGGAGTCGATCACCCGGCCCTTCAGAAAGAATGACATTCCCAAGACTGTCTGGATCGCTCCACAGTGGTCACTCAGCACAAGCCGCTTTGTCTAAGAGGACTGACACTGGCTGGGTTTCCTCTCTACAGCTACCGCTGCCACCCAACCGCTCTGTCCAATAGAGGGACTCCAAGCTGTGGCTCTCACCCCAAATTGGCCTCGACTCGGCAACAAGGAGCAAAGAAAAGTTCTTCACAGCATCACGCCAGAGAAGGCAGGTGGGGATCCCTCAAAGGGTCAGCTCCAAAGATAGCAAGTTCCCCCAAAGCACAGGGGCTCACATCTAACAAGCTGGGGGCGGGGGGAAGGAGGGGGCCTCACCTCCTGGCATTGACGGGAACCTCCTCCTTGCTCCCGTTAACAGTCTGTGAGCCCAGGTGCAGGGCCGGCCCTGGGACCGGTCCAGGAGGACATCAGAACCTCGGCGACTCCTACCTCCAGCCTCTCCAGGGCTCCCCAGCCCCAGCGGCAGAGGGTGTGCCCTCCCTCCCTCCCTCTTCGCCAGCATCCCGAGTACAAGGGGTACCAGCCACAGGTTCCAAGAACTTATCCGGCGCCGCTCACCAGGGCATCCCCGCGGCGTCTCTCGCACCCCCCGAGGTTCCTACCTTGGCCGTGACTGCCGCCAGGCAGAGGAAGACCGCGGAAGAGCTGGGTGGCGCGGCGGCGCCGCCGCCTACGAGGCGCAGGGGTTCCGGGTCGGGGTCCCAGCTGGAGCTGCCCTAGTCCGAGCGACCGTGCCAAGTGGAGACTTCGGAGCAGCCCCCGCCTCCAAACGCGGCGGGGAGGGTCCGGGTCGCCCAAGCAGAGCACAGTCCCTTCTTCCTCTCCCTCCGGTGCTGTTGTCTGGAGCTGCTCCCTGGCCCGGGGACTCTTCCGAGAGGGGGGCTCCCCTCATGGGCAGGGGCCTGGATCCACCTCGGGCTGGGTCCGTGGAGGGGGCGCTGGGGAGAGATACGGGGCGGCCGCCGAGGCCGGCTCCACCTCTCGCGCTCCCAGCTGCTTCGATTCGCCCCTTCAGGGCAGGGCCTGCCCGCTCCCAGCCCGGCCGGGCGAGCGCGGCCGCGCCCCCAGCTTCGGGCGCCCGGGCTCCCGCGCGGCGACGGGGCAGCGGCTGTCCGGCCGGGCCGGGCACCGAGTGCGGCGGCGGAGGCGCTAAAGCCGGCCGCGGCACCCCCTCCCCCCGGGCCTGCGCCGCCCGCCTGCGGCTCCGAGCTAAGGAGGCGCTGGAGAGGGCCTCAACCCCGGCCTGGGGCGCGGGGCCGGGGGCGCAGGGCCGGGGGAGGCGCCCCGGGAAGGTCACCAGAGCGGAGGCGGGGCGCAGCGCGGTGGGTGCGGGGAACCAAGGCGGGTGGCCCCGCTGCCGCCGGGAGCGCTCGCCGGCCTCCGCCGCCGCCGCCTCGGAAACGCACCGGCTACCCCGAGCGCCAAGCACTCAGAGCTGGGCGGCCGCGGAAGCCGCCGCCGGCAGCCGGGCGCCGCTGGCCGGAGCCGGCGCGCGATCCCCGCCTCCCGCTCGCGGCCGGGCGGGGGCCGCCGGGCGGGGGCCTCCGGGGGGAGGGAAGGCGGGTGAAGCGCTCGAGTCCGGGCTCGGAGCTGGCCCCGCCGCCGCGTGCCCGGAGCGCTGGGCTCGCTCAGCAGCTGCAGTGACTGTGTGTCTGTGTCATGTCTGTGCAGCTGGGGGGGACCGCGAGCCGGGGCCGGGCTCGGGGCGGGGGCGGGGCCAACACTCGCCTCGGCGCCCGCCCCCACCCCGTGACGGCGCGGCGGGCCAATGGTAGGCGCCGCAGCGGCGCGGACCCGGCGGCCGCCCCCGCCTAGGCTCCGCCCCTCAACGAGACTCCTCCTTTCCAGTTCTTCAGCTCGCCCGCAAGCAGGCGGAAGCAACACCCGGAGCCAGGATTTGGGCCTGGGTCGGGATGAAAGGGTGCAAGCTGGGAGCTCCCCGCCCTTCTCCCCCCAGCCCCCGCCACCCCGGCCGCTCCTGGCCGCCTCCGGCTTAGCGAGCCTCGCGGAAGGAGGGGGAAGGAAAGCGGGATGGGTTTGCAGCAGCTGCTGTAGACTCTTGCAGGCTCGCCAGGCCGTACAGCCTGTCCACTCCCCCTTGTACAAAACAGCCGTCGTGGGAAGTAGGAAGTTTCCCCGCCTCCACTTCTACTCGGGTCGCCGCTTCTCTCAAAGCAAGAAGCCATCGCGCTGAAGCGCTTTGACAGCATCATTTGGGGCTGTGTATTCGAGAATCCGGTCCAAGTCTCCCTACTCTTGCGGAGAAACTTGATCTTTTGCCCCCTACTCCCCAACCTCTCACGCACACCCGATGCAGGAACAACACGCCCCCTCCCCGTTCCGATTTCTTTCTTGTTCTTTCTCTCCTGGCAGAACCACCCCGAGCGCAATATCCGATGGAATGGACCTGCCAGTCCTAAAGACGAGAGAGTGTCTTCTATAGGAAGGAGTGGGTGAAATTGGCTGGGCAAAGGGGGAGGAGGTGAGAGAGTGGCTGGAAGGAGGAAGCCTAGAGAAGAAACCCAGAGGAGGAGAAAGCAGAGAAGCAGGGAGAGAAAGAGGACGCGGAGGGATGGACAACTCTGGGAGACCTGAGCTCCCGCGCGTGGTCCAGCTCCCGGGTTTTTCCTCCGCTCGGTCCCAGGGCTTCTGGGGTCCCCTTCCCCCCGGGTCCCCACCTGTCCCCAGCCGGGCGGGCGGCTGGGTCTCAGGCTCGCCTCCGCGCGCCACTCTTAGCCCTTGGACTCAGAGAAGGCAGCGGGAAGCCCAGCCTAGTTTTCGAAAGGGGCAAGGGAAGGATGCAAAAGAAGAGATAAAGTGCAAGGGTGGGAAAGGCAGGGGGCGCGTAAGAAAAGGATGCCAATCTCGAGCCGCCGTGCTGACCACACTCCCCAGAGGCTGGGGACCCAAGGGCTCCGGAGGTTCGTCACTCTCTCGGCTCCGGACCTGGCTCCTGCCTAAGTAACCCGGCTCACGGCCTTTAACTTGACCCAGCCGGGACCTTCCCCCCATCCACTCGGTTCCTTCCAGCCTCTTTCAGCAGCTCTCCATCCACACTCCCACCCCCCAACTTCCATCATCACCACCCGCCCTTCCTCAGCTCAGGAGCGCGGTTTACCTAATCTCAGTGGCTGACTGAGCCACGGAGAATGCGAAAGGGAGGTAGCGGTTGCACAGCAGCGTCCCCGGCGAAGAAAAAACGTTTGCATTGGAGCTTCGGGATAAGTTCCCTGCGAAGCTGGGTCTTCTCTGCGGATGAGTCTTAACCTCTGCGTTTGCAGGGTTAGGAGATCTTATCTGGTTCTGATGCCATTACCGTGTCGGAGAACATTATATGATAAAATATTATCTAATATCCTAGAGACCATTAAAGTGTCAAAGTTTGATGCCAAGCCTTTTAGCTCGAAAGCTGCTCCTTTCTTCCTGTTGACGTGCAGCTCTGTTCTAGAACGCGCTGAAAACAAGGGGATCATTTTTATTTTTTGCGGGCCGACTGTCCTTACTTCCTCCTCTATTCCTCCTCCCCCCACCCCCGCTCCAACCCCAGCCCCGAAACCGGGTAAACTTAAAGCAACAATTTGGGCTTTCGGTTTATTCACTGCTTTGCTTCACTTCATTAGTGGTGTAAAATACGTTATTACAATACATTAGCATATTAATAAGGGCACTGTGAATGGGGAAGGAGAGACCTGAAATTTACCAGCGAAGAAAATAATGGAGTAACGTCAGAAACTCAGAGATAATCATGTGGAAAATAAAAACGTGTCCATTATAATTACCCAAGTGTAGTGCACTCTTGCGATTGGATTTTAGAAAGCCAGCTATGACCATGGTCGGTAAGGAAGAGATCCTCAACCGTAGTCGGTAAGGTACATGGAAGACATAGTCATTATTCGGGGATTTCACAAAAATTAACTTGCAGCAATCAGTACGCACTTTCAACATGTAAAAGCTTTGTTCTTTCAACTCAGTGTTGCAGTGTTTTAAAGTCAGCGGACTAGCTAATGCTGTAAATGACAGGAAGGTTGCCATACTGAATAATTCCACCAAAGGTAGCCTTCTGTTAGTTAATATCATGTCAAGCCCCACATTTAAAGAATTCCTTTGCCCCACCAGTGGGAGATTTTATCTATAGCTGTATCTATATCCCCTAAAGTAGGATGTACTTGCTTATGAATTACAGCTCTTTGACACCAACCAGATATAAATGTCTTCAAAGGATTTCACCTATGACATAATATAGTATGAGGAATGCAGAATAAAATATATAAGGTGATATATCTGCTATTTCTAAGGAATCTGCACTGCTTTTGCTAAGAACTGGGAAGTAAAAACATACTGAGCCTTCTAAACCAACTGTTATCTATTTATCTCCACACAGTTATCGCAACTGTCATGGGAGAGATTCAAAAAGGTCTCTTTTTTAAAAATCAGGGTCAAGGAGACCTGTCATAAGAACCTGTCTTAAAACAGCCACTAGGGGGCCCTAAAGGCATCTCAAAGAGGAAGCAGGAAAATCTGCTCTCACCTCCGTTTTTTCCAGGTCTGCTTTCTGGGTACTAATGAAACTGGAATCTAAAAGCAAGTTAGGAGCATGGCGCAAAGGTTGGAGGCAAGTCAAGCATTATGTTTTAAAAGCCCAGAGTCCAGGAGTTCCCGTCGTGGTGCAGTGGTTAACGAATCCGACTAGGAACCGTGAGGTTGCAGGTTCGGTCCCTGCCCTTGTTCAGTGGGTTAACGATCCGGCGTTGCCGTGAGCTGCGGTGTAGGTTGCAGACGCGGCTCGGATCCCGCGCTGCTGTGGCTCTGGTGTAGGCCGGAGGCTACAGCTCCGATTAGACCCCTAGCCTGGGAACCTCCATATGCCGTGGGAGCAGCCCAAGAAATAGCAAAAAAAAAAAAAAGACTTAAATAAATAAATAAAAATAAGAGCCCAGAGTCCAATTTTGACTCATTAATCAAGAATTTAATCACCCCACTCGTCCCTTGCTTCCAAAAATACAACAGAAAGCAATATTGCATTCACTGAGACAAAACTGGCCAGACATTTTACCATCTTTAAGTCAACCTAACTATTTTTACAATTCCAAACAGAACCTCCATTCTGAGATTTTCCGGCTGTTTTCTGAATGCTTTGAATGGTCTTCAGGTGCTACTAGGTAGCAAGAAAAATGACTCTCAACACGGGTTCGATCCCTGGCCTTGACCAGTGGGTTAAGGATCCAGCAGTGCTATGAACTGTGGTGTAACTCACAGACCTGGCTCTGATCCGGCATCGCTGTGACTGTGGCGTAGGCCGGCAGCTACAGCTCAGATTCAACCCCTAGGCTGGGAACTTCCATATACTGTGGGCTGCAGCCCTAACTAAATAAATAAATAAATCCTCACAGGGTGATAATGAAAAAACTGGGGGAGTCCTGGTCCTGGCTCAGTGGTTAACGAACCCGACGGGCATCCATGAGGACGTGGGTTTGATCCCTGGCCTCGTTTAGTGGGTTGAGGATCCAGCGTTGCCATGAGCTGTGGTGTAGATCGCATACCTGGCTCTGATCATGCGTTGCTGTGGCTCTGGCTTAGACCAGCGGCTACAGCTCCGATTGGACCCCTAGCCTGGGAACCTCCATGTGCCACAGGTGTGGCCCTAAAAAGAGAACAAAGACAAAAAAAAAATTTTTTTTAATGATACAACAGGGCATCCACCAGCCAACTTGCAGGAAGCCAGCCAGCCATAAGGGCACAAGCAATAGACCAGCATTCTGGAAGCACTTGGTAGGCAGGTATTACTGCTGGGGACACTCAACCAGCCAGCATGGAAGGATTTCAATATTTTAACAAGTCATGTTATATTTGCCAAAAGAACTGACTATTAGAGTTCCCGTTGTGGCACAGTGGTTAACGAATCTGACTAGGAACCATGAGGTTGCAGGTTCGCTCCCTGGCCTCGCTCAGTGGGCTGACGATCCGGTGTTGCAGTGAGTTATAGTGTAGGTTGCAGGTGCAGCTCAGATCTGGCGTTGCTGCGGCTGTGGTGTAGGCTGGTGGCTAGAGCTCTGATTCGACCCCTAGCCTGGGAACTCCATATTCCGCGGAAGCAGCCCAAGAAATGGCAAAAAAAAAAAAAAAGAACTGAATATCAGGCCTGACCATCCATAAAGTTTTTGTAGACTTCAATATCTAGCAATCAAATTTTCAAGGCTTCCACATTCTTAGCTGTCACATATGTATTTCCTACATATTACCAGTAAATAAGGCTAAGATGTCTTTTTTGAGAGTCAAGAATCAAACAGCACTCAGGTTGCACAGATACAGAGAAGCCTAGCTCTCCTTTATCAATCCTGCAAAAATATCCACAAAAAAATGTCCTCTCCAGACATAGTTCAAAGGTAAATCTGAGTGCTGGATGGACGCACAACTTTCCTCTGCCCCTGAGGCCAGTAATCGGAAGGTGTTCCTGAGCAAAACAAGGTACCTCCATCAGGGCTAAGCAGGAAACCAGCTACTTGCTGGCTGAAGAATGAAAGAACAATGCAAAAGCCACTGAATTAACACCAATGGAAGTGTGATTTGAACATCATTTCGCTAAAAACAAAGCAAGTCTAGAATTGAGACATGAGACAGGGAACGGGGATGAAGTCTTTCTCGGTGGAATAAAAGAGAGTTTATGTTCCCATTCTTGTGTGCATTAAGCAAGCAGGCAAGGTACAGGTATTCTCAAAATGGCATTCTTCACTTCCGGAAGACTTGCCGCTGAAAACCTCAGAGCCAGCTAATTAGAACAAATTCAGCTCTACCTGGAGAATCCCAATGTCTTGGAGAGAGTTTCTTCCCTCACTAACTGTGAAAGTCCATCAGAGTATAACCTCAGCAGGTATATAGCACCTTGATCGCCTTATGACAACATGCTTATCTGGAGGTGCAAAGACCCTCCGGAAGACAGGCCGGAAATACCAGGACTGGAGAGGTCAATTTAAAGGACAGAGTAAGCTTTTCTCCTGAGAGCCCAGCCCCCTGAAAGATAAGGGAACCTCAAGCGAGTGGATCACAAGGCTCTCAGAACAAAAATGAAAAAAAAAAAAAATTCAAACATCTATTATTTCTTTCTATGGGGTGGGAGTCACGGGGAAGGTGGACAAAAGAAATATAGGTGTCAAACAGACGCACGGACTTCGAAAATTAACTATGGCTACCAAAGGGCAAAGGTGGGAGGGGATGGATTGGAAGTTTGGGATTGGCCTATGTGCACTATTGTATGAGAATGGGTGGTCAGTGGGGACCTGCTGCATAGCACAGGGAATGCTACTCAATATTCTGTGACAGCCTATGTAGGAAAAGAATCTGACAAAGAATGAATATGCCTATATGTATAACTGAAGCACTCTCCGTTGCACCGCAGGAACTAACACAACCCTGTAAATCAATGGTACTTAAAACTTAAATCAACGGTACTTCTAAAAATGAAAAAAAAAAAAAAAGAAACATAGATGTGGTTCCTACAACTGAGGTTCTTCAAATCCAATTCAGGAGACAAACACTTACTTTGAAGGGTTAAATGACTGCAGACTTTAGAGAAATACAAAGAGGTGTCATTGAGTGTTCTTGAAAGATGCAGTAAAGAGAAGAGCTTGAATTTGGGAGAGAAAGCTTACTACAGTTCACTTAGTCTTTGGAAAAAATTTAAAAGCAGCAGGTTCTTGGTGGGTTTTGAAGATTTAGTAAGACTTGACCACCTGTAAAGGGAAGGAGTTTCAAGCTTTGAGAGGCTACGAAGATGTTACACAGAAGGTGTGATTGGCAATGATGATGTGTTTACTTAAGGGATCAGAAAGTGGAAAGCTAACTTAGTGTATAATTATTTGACAAATAGTATCTGAATCCCTACTGTGTGTCAGTTACTCTACTGGCCATTGTGGATTTTAATAAAAAGACAGTTCTTATTCTTTTAGTAGCTCACAGCCAAGTGCATAAAGGGGAAAGAATTAAAAGCGGATAGACCGTAGTTCTCCCTGTGGCTCTGCAGTAACGAACCTGACTAGTATCCATGAGGACGCAGGTTCAATCCCTGGCCTTGCTCAGTGGATTAAGGATCCAGTGTTGCTGTGAGCTGTGGTGTAGGTCGCAGACAGGGCTCGAATCCCACATTGCTGTGGCTGTGATTTAGGCTGGCAGCTACAGCTCCAATTCGACCCCTAACCTAGGAACCTCCATATGCCCAGTGCAGCCCCTCCCAAAAATAGAAGAAGAAAAAAAATTCTTAAAGGAACGCCATACTTTTGGATAGTGGGGGGGCACCTGTATTATCATCATCACAACCCAGCTTAGAGGTGAGAGAAATAGGACACAAAGAAGTTAGATAACTTATCAAAGTGAGAGAGTTGATTGACCACTCTGCCACCGAATTGCCTCTGCCTGGTGTGGGCACCACAACACATGGAAGAGATCATTAAAGAGTGAGAGGAATTAGGAGGTGCATCTCTGAGTCGCTGGAACAAAGCTGCAGGGGACTTTTTCTTTCTTTCTTTCTTTTTTCCATTTTCTTTTTAGGGCTGCACTTGCGTCATATGGAACTTCCTGGGCTAGGGGTCGAATTGGAGCTGCAGCTGCAGGCCTATGCCACAGCCACAGCAACACTGGATGCAAGCAGCATCTGCCACCTATGCCACAGCTTGCAGCAACGTGGGATCCTTAACTGACTGGGGGAGGCCAGGGATCAAACCTGAATTCTCACATTCTCACTATGTCAGGTTCTTAACCTGCTGAGCCACTCAACAGGAGCTCCTGCAGGGACTTTTTAAAGGTTGTTCACGACTTTGACTAATGGCTGGGGAAGAGGTGGATAAAGGTGCCAGCGAGCTCCCTATAGGTTTTGTCGGTATGTATAATCTCCTCTAGATGTGTATGTTTACCCCCCTGTCATTTATACATCCTTTCAGAGAGGGCTACCCTGGTTTTTCTGCCCTCGTCCTGACCCACATGTCCATATATTCACTTCTGTTCTTCATTGCTCATTGTACTTTTTTTTTTTTTTTTTGTCTTTTCACCTTTTCTAGGGCTGCTCCCCCAGCATATGGAGATTCCCAGGCTAGGGGTCGAACTGGTGCTGCAGCCACCGGCCTACGCCAGAGCCACAGCAACATGAGATCCAAGCCGCGTCTGCAACCTACACCACAGCTCACGGTGATGCCGGATCCTTAACCCACTGAGCAAGGCCAGGGATCGAACCCGCAACCTCATGATTCCTAGTCAGACTCGTTAACCACTGCACCATGATGGGAACTCCTCATTGTACATTTTAATTTTTCTATCTGTATTGCCTTTGTTCTTCTCCTTACTCTCCTTCCTATGGCACCTGTCTCCCTCTTAACTTCATTGTCTTTGTCTCAACGTCTTGGCCTTTCCACTCCAGTTCTATCAATGTCAGGCAGGGTCGCAAGTCTCACTTTATTGCCGATAGTAAATCATTTTGAGAGAATTCCTCTTTCCTGACATCTTTAGGATATTCTTCTGTCTCCCTTATTCTGCAGAGGTTTTCGTGGGTGTCATATAATTGTTCCCTGCTTGTTTATCCTCACCCAAGAATGAATCACCTCCATGCAGTGTTTACCAATACACGGGTGATGGACGTCCCTTAGCTCGAGGCTCAGAGTGGGAGCTTTGAACTGACTTCCAGATGTACGGCTGGACAGAGACTGATAGAGGCACAAAGAGCTCCTGGCCCAGTGTCCCCTCCCTGGCTGACTCAGATCACGTGCGACTTGCTGGAAGGAAAATGAATCTTCCTCTTTCCCTGCCACCGGGCTCGCTGAGGCTTTGAACAAGCGGGGTGTGCAAAACTGCATTTCCCAGCTCTTCCCTCTACTGCTTCACCTGTGCGGACTCTCCTTTTCAGATCCTCATTCGTGGAGACTAAGACTTTCTCAGACAGAGGAAGCTGGTGGAATCTGGGTTGAAGGGTCTATCTATGAATTCAAGATTCATAGCTGCTTTGATCGGCTCAACCAAGGGAACCCATGCCTCTTGGCATCTCCATCCCTCCCAACAGCTGGGAGAAACAGGTAGAAATAAGAAAATCGAGAGGCCCACCTTTCCATGTTCTTGTTGTTGTAAGAAGTTGCAAAAGGCAAGGTGTGAAAAGGCTCTTTCATGCTCCCAAGGGAGAGAATCCCAGCTTACGAGTTTCTCGTGCCTGGGTCTGGGACCTGTGTTTATGAGCATCGTCCGCTGAAGGATTTGCTTGATGCTGTCATTTTAGGGAAAAGTATATTTGCCTGCCTCTTCTCTTGGGAACAATTGTCCACTTCAAGTGAGCATCAGAACATGAGTACATATGTGGGGGTCAGAGGTCAGATTAGCCAAACCCAAACCCGCCAGATTAACCTCACAATCAGCCTAACTCTTGCTTTGGATTCGCCCTCCCATTACTCCCATTATCGCAGGAACGTGGTAACGAGTTAACTCTTTCCTGCCCAACCTAAAGTACGTGCTGAATGCTAGTGGAAAATACCTCTGAGGGAGCGAGGCAAGCTGGTTTGAACATTCACGTGTTCAGCTGGAACTTTCGGAGTTCCTCCTCTTCTAACCCGGGGCCAGATGGGAAGGCATGTGTTCCTTCTCTCCTGGGGAATGGGATCTAGCTGGAGAGACAGCTGTTAAGCAACCCATGGGCACCATTGTTAGTTACGGAGAAACTACCAAGGAAACAAAAGAGGTCAAATAGGGGAAAAGACCCATGTTCAAATTTCAGGATGATCTTTCCAAGGAAGGGACATTTAGGCTGAGGTCTGAAGTAGAAATAATTCAGGCCATGAGGGAGGGCAAGGCATTCCGCGAAGACGGAAGGGCATGTGAAAAGCCACGAGGTTTGAGGACGGAAAGAAGGCCGGTGGAGCTGGAGCTTAGCACGTAGGAGGGCGAGTCTTGCAGAGAAGACTAGGACATGAACAGCTGTTGAGGGCTTTTAGGGGAATCAACAAGCGAGGAATATGTAGGTTGCCAAGTAGCAGTGCGGTCCCCTGAACTTAGCATGAATTAATGCAGATCCAAGTCAGCACAGTTCTGGGACTTTCTCCAACACTGTCCTATCACTCTGATTGTCTTTAGGTTTTGCCTCCGTTAAGGAGATGAGTGGAAACCCCGCTTTGCCCTGTGTCATGGTCCCCGTGGCCCCTTCCCTCTGCGTTTCTCTAAGTCTTGCTAGAACACCTGCTTAACCCCCGAAGAAGCCTATTCTCAAATCATATTCTGGGAACACCCTGAATAAGCCTAAGCAGGGAGGCTATTTGAAAGCTCTCAATGTTTCTTTGACTCCAAATTGAGTTGGTTTTGTCACTGAGTCCAAGCTCATACTGCTCACCAAACAACAGGCCAATAAAATCGAGAGGCCAATTGTTGGAGGCAAGGACTAGCAGCTTTATTCTTAAAGCCGGGAGACTGAACCGATAATGGACGGGTGTCCCAAAGAACCATCCTTCTTGCCTGAGTTAAAATCGAGGTGTCCTTTTTTTTTTTTCCCTTGGTTTTTTAGGGCTGCACCTATGGCTTAGGGACGTTCTCAGGCTAGGGGTCCAATTGGAGCTGCAGCTGCCAGCCTACACCACGGCTGCAGCACCGTGGGATCCGAGCCATGTCTGCAACTTACGCCACAGCTCCCGACAACACTGGATCCTTAACCCACTGAGTGAGGGATGCCAGGGATTGAAGCCACATCCTTACGGATACCAGTCAGGTTTGTAAGCGGCTGAGCCATGACGGGAACTCCCAGGCAACTCTTATACTGAAAGGGGAGGGAATAAAGTCCAGGTTCCAGTCTGCCTCCAGAGGGGATGTGTTCATTTCTTTCTGCCTGCAACCATTTATGGTGGGCCTGCTCAGGAGGCTTCCTGTGAGCTAAACCAAGGTATTTTAGCCTAATGCTCATTACCTGAGGGGCAGGGTTCCCAGAGATGGGCCCTTATGTGTAATTTAAGCTTATAGGCACCATCCGTTTAGGGATTAGCTTGTACCACCGGCAGCAGAGTACAAGGTTAAAGGAATAGATCCGGTATGGAATCCGGGAGTTCCCACTGTAGCACAGTGGAAAAGAATCCGGCTAGGAACTATGAGGTTGAGGGTTCGATCCCTGACCTTGCTCAGTGGGTTAAGGATCCCACATTGCAGACAACGGCGGTGTAAGTCAAAGACAAGGCTCAGATCTGGCATTGCTGTGGCTGTAGTGTAGGCCAGCAGCTCTAGCTCTGATTTGACCCCTAGCCTGGGAAACTCCATATGCCTCAAGTGTGGCCCTAAAAAAGCAAAAAACAAAACAAACAAAAAAAACCAACCTGGTATGGAATCCAATTTGTTCTTCTCCATTACAGTTTGTGCAGGTATTTCTCATTCCATCCTCTCCCACCACCTTTATTTATTTATTTGTCCTTTTAGGGCTGCACCCATGGCATATGGAAGTTCCCAGGCTAATCAGAGCTAGAGCTGCTGGGATCGAACCTGCACCTCATGGTTACTAGTCAGAGTCGTTTCCGCTATGCCACAGTGGGAACTCCCAGATTCCATGCCGTATCTGTTACTTTAACCTTGTACTCAGCCTATACCACAGCCTCAGCAACTCAAAATCTGAGCCACATCTGTGATCCACGCCACAGCTCACGGCAATGCCAGATCCTTAACCCACTGAGCAATGCCAGGGACCGAACCCGCAACCTCACGGTTCCTAGCTGGATTCTGCACCACGACAGGAACTCCCCTCTCCTACGGCCTTTAAGTTGGACTGGGAGGGCCTTCCGGGCATTGTGGCTTTTCTGGGACCACCTCCAATCCACTGCTGAGCTCTGAGCTTCCATTTTGAGGAATTCACGCCCCATCCCAGGAGCTTATCTTTATTATAAAAGCCATGATCTTATTTGATAAACCTTTTTTTCTTTTTGGTCAGAGCATCCACCTGGGCTCCTCATTCTAGAAAGCCTCAGCTGTTATACAGATAGCATTATCATGTGACAGCTTTAATCCTTTCAGTAAAATCTCTTAGAGTTAACCTAATCTCTTGCACTTGCAACTTGAAACTAATTTCCTATTGTTCCGACCCCGGTAGAACCCAGGTGATTTGGTCACAACCCTCCCTGGGGAGGCAATAGTCAAGTCAAAAAAATAATTCTAAAAAATAATTAAGTCACCCTGTTCAGCAGCCTTCCTTTTGCCAGACTAATTCACACCCCTTAAACTTTTTTTTCCCCCTTTGGTCACATACTTAGACCTTACATATTTGCAAGTGCTTTCAAGGGCAAGTCTTATTATTTACTAGGGTAAAACTTTCCCAAAACAGTAACAGCCACAAGGACAACAATTCCTTGCAACTTTAGGGCACTTAACTTTTTTCCTGGTGCTTATTTTTGCACATACATCATCTTTTGTCCACTTGATGACTCAGTGAATTAGGGAGGGTGGATGTTATTATCTCCCTGGGGAAAAGAATAAAACGCAGCTTAATTCGCTCAGGTAGAAGTTCAGGGTCAAGCTGGACCATTGTGGGGCTTCGGCTTCATCACGGCAGTCTCTCTCAGAACTCTTAGCTGACTCGTTCCCCTGTGGAATGGCTTCGCCTTTTATCAAAGGTCACTCAAGGATAATAATAGCCAACTTTTGTTGAGTATTTAATGTATGTCAGACGTGCGCGCCCTACGTGCTTTAGATGCAGTATCTTTCAACCCTCATGACAAAGGCGATGGTTCTATTATTATCCCCATTGCTCAGAAGACCAAGTTGAAGCTCAGAGAGGTTAAGGCACATGCCCAGGATATCATAGCTCAAGTGGCGGAGGCAGAGTTCAAAGTCAGGTGTGTGTGACTCTCCCACCCTGTGGCTCCTGGATATAGTACCATGCAGCCTCAAGAACCAGTACGACAGGTCCCTCCCCCGTGTTTGCTGTGAGACTGTCGGTCAGGATGAAACTGACAGCACCAATGGCCTGAACAATTAGCTCAGGTCCCAATCAGTGACTGGGACTTGAACGCACGTGCTGGAACTTGAACCCCCAGTTTTAAATTAGAATCACTCACCTGGTGTCTGGATTTACTGAGCTTCAGGTTCTCCATGTCTCTGCGCAGAAGAAATTCACCAAGGGACAGAGCGATAGGCAAGAAATAGATTTATTAAGATAGGATGCTTGCGAGAGATGCAAGCAGGCAGGCGGGGAGGCTCTGCCCCCAGGATCCGGTGGGCTACAGTTTTATCATCCTAGGGGAGTGGAGGTCGGAAAAGACCGACTCTTCCTCTCGGAGTAGTACCTCCTCCCTAGTATCAGGTGAGGGGTGTATTCAAATCAGCTGAAGGGCGGTCCTCAAACACCTGCCCTTTGCAGGAATCGAGTGCAGACCTCACCCCATCCCCCACCCAACAGCCTGAGGCAATTCTTGCACCTCCACTAGTCAAGCAAGCCTGCCTTGTGCTGATGGCTTTTTTGAGCAGTTATTAGCTTACAGTGGTCTCCCAACGACCCCTAGGTTTCCCTCTTTATCTATGGTCCCTTATTGGGATGTCTACTGTGCCTACTCCATCCTATTGTCACCCTATGGAATCTTCCTTCTAAGAACCCTGTTTAGAAAACTCTTGTAAAATAATTTCCTACTGGGGAGAATGTGCTTTCCCACGAAGGAAGGATGCGTTGTCTTGTGTTGTGTTTTTACTTTCTCTTAACAAAAAGGGGCTTTGGGCTGGAAATGTTCTAAAGTTTGGTGGTGATGATGGGTGTACAACTATAAATGTAATACAATTCACTGAATTAAAAAAAAAAAAGCAAAAAGGTTTTCCTCATGGGAAACAGCAGAGTGAGGAATTAGCAAGATCTGGCTTAACACGTTCACCAGGAATCAGAACCTGACGGGTTTAGTTGCACCTCTGCTTGCTTATGTGACTTCAGGAGAGTTGCTTTGTCGCTTGGAGCTTTGATTTATTTCATTTCTAAAATGGGCAGAGTAATAGCAAATTTTGAGACCACTGTGAGAGTTGGCGATAATGCACGTCAGGGTACAGGCAGAGGAGCGATGTGTCTTTTTTGTGGTTATTTTGCTTCCCAGGATCAGAATCTCACCTCTATTTGTGGGAAATCCCCATTATTTTGGTCTTGATAGGAGGCAACTCCCAACTTCTGATGTGGGCATTGAAGAGGGATATATATGATCAGCCAGGGATCTTGATTGTGACGGGTACCAGGTGATTCTGGATGACGAAGCAGAAGAAGGATCATTTACAGATCACTGGGAGGGCTGAACAAGTGGGCTCAGGAGATTAGGAGCCATGCCCACGCAGGAGAGCTGGTCCGGCAAGGAAACTGCCATTCTGCCCTGGATACGAGATACTAGAGCTTCCCCCCCGCCACCCCCCATTAGCAACTAGACTTCTTGCCACAGCTCAAGATGCCCCTTCTGCATGGGGAACTTGACCTTGCAACCAGCAACACTGCAAAGTAGAGAAGCTCTACATAGAACCCAATTCCTGGGTTGTCACCTGCTGATGGGTCGAACTGAGGTCATGTGTCGGGGCTCAGGCTGCAAAGGAGCAGGGAGAAATTATTTTTACCTTGAGAAGCTGGGGCCTGTGGGGGAAAGGGTGCATGACCCATAGATTACAAGGTGATCAAAAGGTATGGGGCAGCCAGATAATAGGCCCAATATCCAACTATCTATTAAAGGGCAGATATTCCCTCCCTGCACTCTCTAGGAACTAAGACAGGAGATATTTCAGCTGAGCCCATCAAATGACCCCATCAGGGACTTTGCTATCTGACAGGGCAAAGAAGACATCTAGCTCATTTGGAGGTGATTCCAGTGGCCGTGGTAGAATTGGAGAGCTGAGGTGGCAGCAATGGCTTCTCAGGGACGGCAGGACCTATAGTGGCACCGAAACATGGCCTTGCTTACAGTTGTGCTGTCTTAGCATCCTTTAATTTCTGCATTTCTCCTGCGCCTACTCTTCCCTGCCTTCCATCAATTCTGTGAGCTATGCAATAACCTTCCAATAAAATAATTTTCGATCTGCTGTTTGCATCTCTCATGGGTGTAGAAATTGGTCCCAACAAGTAGGTTGGCGGCATTAGTAAACCATTAGGGCAAAGGGAACCATTTGTAACTGTTCCTGGACTCGTGGGGGCTGCGAGGATCTGACAGATGAAGACTATATGGGAGTCTTTCGGGCTCTTAGACCCAGTTCCAATGTGTGGGGATGGGGGGGCGGGGGGGATGGTTTCCCTCACACTGTCCAGCAAGTCTGCTATGCCAGCTGCTTGCCCTATGATTCAATTCAATTCTGACGCTAGCTACTCAAAATAGCATCAGATCCCACAAGTTCAGGGTTTAGTCTATATGACTGCTCCACCCACCTCATCTTCAGAGGTCAGTTGCAAGCCCAGAACTGAAACAAACAACACGGAGGACTTGAACCTAGCCAGAACCCAGACTGGGACTTGAACTTGCATTTTAAAAATTAGAATCCCTTTACCTGGTGTCTGGACTTAGCAAGATTCATGTTCTTTGTACCTCGGCATAGATGGAATTCAGTGAGAGACAAAAGTGACACCAGAAATAGATTTATTTAAGATAAGATGCCTGTGAGAGATGCAAGTGAGCAGCCAAGGAGGCTCTGCCCCGAGGATTAGATGGGCTACAGTTTTATAATCCAAGGGGACTAGGGTAGGACTTCTTCCAATAGTAGCTCCTCCTTTGTATCCAGTAAGAGTATTCAACCCTATAAGGTCAAACGAGGGCTGTCAAGGGGCTTATTCCCACACCCTCCAACTCAGAACACCCATCACACGCCCAGATTGTTACCTAAGCTTCTGAGCAGCTGTGTGAATTCCAAGTTTATGGAATGACCCCTTCTGAAACGGAGCACAGGGGCTCCTGGGCACAGGCCTTACTGTGTCCCTCGTTTCTTGCTTTTAGGGAATAAGCTTCAGCCTTCAAGGTCTTCCCCAAGTTCCAAAGAGCAAGTTCAAATTACTGCTGAGCAGGGAAGGGAGGGGATGCCGAGACAAGGGAGGAACCATCAAGAAACAACAGTGCAGGCTTGGGGCAGGTTCTGGATTCCTCTTCAAGGAATATGCACAACAAGATCTTTGAGTTCTGCAGAGCAAAACCCCCCACAAAAAGAGAACAGGAGAGGAGGCGCACAAGAACCTGTCCTGGGGCCACTAAACACCAACTTCGAAGAATAAAAACTTGCACCCACCCAGATCCTGATCCTATTTGCTACTCTCAAACTATCAAACCACTTCCAAATCTCTCCCAAAGGAGGGCAGTCTTTAGGGCATGAACCTGCTGTGGTCTCCTTTGCCTGGCAGAGCAATAAAGCTATTTTTTTTCTTCATCGCCCAAAACTGTCACCGCATGGCTCTCTGGCACCAGTGGACAGAGGCCGAGTTCTGGCAAGTTCCTTCCTTGGTTTCTATGGACTTGCCGGAGGCACTCACACAACTCATGAGACGTTTTATTTACCAGATTACCAGTTTATGACAAAAGTGTCTAACTCAGAGTTCCCGCTGTGGCTCAGCAGTTAAGGAACCCGACTAGCATCCATGGGGACTTGGGTTCAATCCCTGGCCTCGATCGGTGGGTTACGGATCCGGCGTTGCCGTGAGTGAGCTGCGGTGTAGGTCGCAGATGTGTCTTGGATCTGGCGTTGCTGTGGCTGTGGTGTAGACTGACAGTTACAGCTCTGATTAGACCCCTGGCCTGGGAGCCTCCATAGGCTGTGGGTGTGGCCCTAAGAGGACAAAAAGATGAAAAATAAATAAATAAATAGAAGAATTTAACTCAAGAACAGCCAGATGAAAGAGATGCACATGGCAAGGTATGAGCAAAGGGCATGGAGCTCCCATGCTCTGTTTAAGGGTCCCACTCTCCCGGCATCTCCATGTGTTCACCAACCTCGAAGCTTTCCAAACCTCATTATTTGGGTTTTTACAGAGGCTTCTTCACATAGGTTTGGTTGAGTAAGACATAGGGTACTTGCTACAGATTCAACCCCCAGCCCCTCTCCCCTTCCGAGGTCAGGGAGTAGGGCAGAAAGTTGCAAACCTCTAAGGACCCTGGTGGTTTCCTAGCAACCAGCCCCCAACCTTAGGCACTGTCCAAAGCCATCTCATTAACATAACAAAAAGACACTTTAAATCTCTCTCCACACCTAGGAGATTCCAAGGGTTTCAGGAGTTCTGAGCCGGAAAGGACAGAGACGAAACACTTATTTTGTTTTATAAATCATAACATCGCACTGTCCAACCTCACTAAATTTGTCGTGTAGCTGACTTTGGTATTTCTAAGGCTGTTTCCCTATCTCCCCTAGCCCAGAACAGCAGCTCATGGTTCAACATTTGTTTATGAAACACACTCCTAGGCTACTTTGTGGATGCTTCCACTGAATATGATCCCAGGAGGCCTGGTTCCGCTGCTCTCTAAAGCAAAGCCACCCGTCTGAAAACTGCCCACAGGCTGGTCGTGCAGTAATTCTGCCCTATGGACGGTGTGGTGCCTACTGCCAAGGCCACGCCCCCTTCACCCTTTCTGGCAAAGTCCCCAGCTCTGGAGGAAATCCTTATGAGTCTAAATCTACCATTGAGGTACATACCCCTTGCCACAAATTGGTTTTGGGATTGCTGAAACTGAAACACCTCCGACTCGAACCCAGGCTAAACCCAGATTGGGTCCTGAACGCACGGTTTTTTAAATTAGAATCACTCACCTGATGTATGGACTTACTGAGGCTCAGGTTCTTCGTGTCTCAGCGCAGAAGGAATTCAACCAGAGGTAACGTGATAGGCAAGAAATAGATTTATTAAGACAGGACACTTGTGAGAGATACGTGCAGGCAGTCGAGGAGGCTCTGCCCTAAGGATTAGGGGGGCTACAGTTTTATAATCCAAGGAAAGTAGAAAGTGGGAAAAAAAACCCTTCTTCCTTCTTCTTCAAGTACATGAGCAGATGTCAGGCTTACATCATTAGCTCCTCCTTTGTATCGGGTAAGAGAGTATTTGACCCTATAAGGTCAAACTAGGACCGCCCTGCTGCTTATTCCAACCAGCAGAAGGGTGGTCCTTAACCTCCTGCCCTGGGTCTGAAGCTGAATGCAGGCCTCACCCCATCCCCCACCCAGTGACCTGAGGCACATCTGGAGCCTCCACCCGTCAAGCAAGCCTGCTTTGCTCGGATGGCTTTCTTGAGCAATTATTAACTTAGCGTGGTCTCCCCAAGTTCCCTAGGTTTCCTCTCTATCTGTGGTCCCCGACTGGGACTTCTACATCTACCCCTGTAACCATCCTACTCCCTCCCTATCAATGTGACTTAAGGCAATTCTAGCCAATGAGATGTGAGAAATACTCCACAGCTTTGAGGGACAGGTTTCATGAGTCACAAAAGGGGATAGAGTAGAGGAGAGAGCCCCCTCCTTCCTTTGGACATTTTGCTGTTGGCATGTAATGCACGCATGACCATGATTTCACCAAGCACAAAGCTAACACAGTGGTACAATTGAAAATGAGCAGAGATGTGGGCCCTTAGTAATGTCAGCGAGCCTTGAATTAACCAATTCTGAAGCCATATTATCTCAAGATGCTTGCCATTTGAAATTTTAACACTCTCTTACTATTGGTTGTGTTATGTTAGTTCTTACTTGCAGCTGAATGAGTCTCAACTTGTGCATCTCAAAAGCCGAGACTTCTCCAATCCCCCACCAATCGCCCTATAAGGATCAATGTCATAGCTTTTCCCAATTCTATTATGCACACAATTATTTCTTTGGGATAGCTTTCTGTGACCACCTGCTCAGCACTCAAAATGACCCGTCTTACGTGGGCCTCCATCATCAAAGTCCTGATTAGAGATGCAAGGGGATTAAGTCCTGGAAATAATAGTATTACTAATAGCAACACCGACAAATACACACATAAGTCTGCTATGTTCCAGGTACAATTCTTTGGCATTTTGAGGTGTTTTGCTATTAAGAAAGAGGTAAATAGGGCAACAGTTTGAGGGTCGAGAAAGGATTTCATCCCTGGTACTCGGAAGATTTTCCCAGTCCTAGCCCCACAGCCACAAAATTGTAAAACATGTCAATCTTCAGTCCTTGGAGCATCTCCTCCAAGGGAAAATGTTTACAAGACCCGGGCCCTTCGTCCGAGCGCATGTTACAATTGCCAGAGCCCATGGCAGAGCATCAGTGGTATTTGAGGGCAAGAGTGCAGACACAGGGAGAAAGATTTTCCACGGTCAAGCCTTGCTAAGATGACAATCCCTCTGTTCCAGGAGAACAGAATCCACATCGTTCCGAATTTGAACTCCGTTGAGAGAATTCACCCATCAAGCAGTTAATTTTGGTTTATCCCTTTGCTCTATCCAATGGGAAGGGCACTGACCTATGCAGAAGGTCTCTTGGCCAAGCATGGGTAATTCAGATATGTTTGCTTTCCTGAAAAGTTGAGCAATGCCTGTTGGTCTTTGCTACCTCCAACCACTCCACCCCTGCCCCCACCCCTGAAGCTTCTGATGCTTCACGGAAAATGGCTCTTGTTATGTTGCCTGAATGCAGCCCCTGCTGGCTGGTGCCGAATAGAAACATGGAGATAGAGTTTTGGGGAAACAAGAAAAAAATAGCTTTATTGCTTTGCCAGGCAAAGGAGGGTCACAGCAAGATAATGCCTCAAAGACTCTGCCCCCTTAGGAGAGACTGGGAGGTGGTTTTATAGTTTAGGGAGTGAAAAGTAGGGCCACAGATAAGCATCAGGGGAGAGGCAAGATTGCATTGTTTTCAAAGCTGGTGTTCAGTGGTCTGGGGGTCTTCTTTCCAGAATAAAGAATGCTTCATTAACATCTTCCATTTGTTGGGGGTTTTAATTCTGCAGAGAATACAAAGATATCATTACCTATATTTCTTGAGCGGGGGACCAGAACCCTGCCCCCAAAGCTGCGCTATTGTTTCTTGATGGCTCCTCCCTGGTCTCTGCATCCCCTCCCATCCCTGATGAGCAACTGTTTGAACCTGCCCTTTGGAACTCAGGGAAGGTCATGGAGGCTGGAGTTCATTCCCTAAAAATAAGAAATGGGGGCACAGAAAGGCTTGTGTGCCCAGGAGCCCACAGGGCCCTGCTTCGTTTCAGTTCGAGTCAGCACCAGTCCCCGTCTTGCTGGATCCACTTCTAGTTTTAAATGACTTCACTGCGGGGATGGTGTCTATGGTACTTAAGTATTTTGGGTGCCTAGTAGAGTGTCTGGCACATAGTCGCTATTTAATAAATACTTGTGAGTGCATGAATAGGAATGCGTATGTATGCTATGTCGCATAGAATAACATGTGTATTGTATTATGTAATATTCTGTGCTGGGGACAGAAGTCAGATGTCGGCATTCAGAGCCCAGAGCTCTTGCTACTAAAACATACCTTGATGGAGCTTTACATGGGGTGACTGAGGTGTATCACTTTAACATTTTCTAAAGAACAGAACCCCAAACCACTTGTGCTTCCTTGCCTTTCCAAACAACCAAATCCAGGAGCACATTAGGAGTCTAGAAGTCACTTTGCCTTTTCAAACATTCTTCCAACAAGTCTCATTGCCCAGCAAGCCGGTTCAGGAGGAAAGGTGGTCAGAAAATTTCTCACACAGGCATCAATTTTGTTTTGAGTTTCATACCCTCCCTCAACTCTCTCAATTATGCTCTAGAAGAACAATTAAGCCCTGAATTTTCAACGGGGGACAGGAGAAAAAAAAAAACAATCTGTTTAAGCGTTGTGTAATCAATCAACGTAGACTGCCAACTAATTATTACAGTGTACCAGATAGCCAAAAGGGCTCATTATCTTCTGTAGAGATGGATTCAACAGCCAAGCCCAGAGCAGGAAGAGCAGCCCTGCTTCTCTAACCAAAAGGCAAACCACGATGTCCACATACCGTCCACATTCACCCCTTGGGCAGCAAATCAGCATTTTTTTTTTCATCTGTTTTTGGTTTTGTTTTTGCACAAGACACCATGAAATCTCAGATAGAAGCAAAGGCAATCGACTTCACAGCTTCTTTGGAAGGAAATGGCTCCATGACCAGTCTTTATGAAAAAGAGAAATATTAGCTTACTCTAGAGAACGATTGCACTTGTTTATCAACCTTCTTTTTCTGGAGGCTGCTGGTCAAATAGAATTGCAGTGCCCGCTGGTCAAAAAGAATTGCGAAAAGTATTTGTCCAGAGGATCCAGAGGCAAAGTAGTTGGAGACGGCTTCTGAAGGTCAGTCAAGGGCATAGGAAGGGAAGAGGGGAATAAACCTTAGGCCTTCGAAAGGGACCATGGCCACATCCACAGGGAAGAAAGATTGGGTTGGAAGCCTGGGAGATTTGGATCAGGTTACAAGGCAATTTATTGAGCAGACCTGGGAAGAGGGTCAAAACCAGGTATTTTGAGGTCCAGGTTGATGAATCAGGGAGACGAGGGCTTGCAGGGCTAGATGCCAATGGCCGTTTGCTATTAGAAGGGTTCTTTTTTCACATCTTGGGACATCGACAAGATGGAATAACAAGATGCAGCCGACCCGGTGTTACCCACTCACCTTTGGAGGTTTCACCTCACTATAGGACCAGTGGAGAAGGACAGCCTGGTGCATTTTCCCTTTTTACCAATTATGTGTTCTGGTTGCCTCTGGGATAAAAACAGAAATTTGCCTGATAACTGCAGGTAACATTTTACCTTTGGGTGGTTGTTTTTTCTCTGAAGCAAATATACCATTAAATATACTTCAGCCAGTGCTTCCACTTTCCTGTATCCTGTAAATCCTGTGATGGCAACAGAGCAGCTAGGCATGGGTATGGATATAGCAAAGTCTGAAATTTGGGGTAACAAAGTAGGACATCTCAAAATCAGGCATCTTCGGAATTAATAACCTATTTTTGGTGATTTTTTTTTTATGGTGACCTCTCTAAGCTAATATCATACTTTTTGTAGCAAAGCAGAGGCTTTGGGGAAAGCTGAACATTCACATTTTGTACAGACTATTGCAGCCCTTGGCCTTGGAGTTCCCAAGGAACAGGGAGAACACAAGGGTTCCCATGACAGTGATGAGCCAGAAATTTAGGAGGCGTTTAATAAGAGTACTATGTCGAGGACGTGGCTAGATGTGCCTTATTACTTAGTGAGGCCAGGGAAGGCAAAGGGGTGTTGAGAGAGCTAAATTTCGGGGGGAGGGGAGAAGCTCCTTCTCTTCCTCCTTCCCCCCCTTCCTCTCCCCCCTCCCTCTCCCCTTCCTCTTCCTCCTTTCTCCTCCTTCTCCTTCTTGTCTTCTCTATTTCTCTTTCCTCAGTCAGAATTTCTAATCACTAATATGGCTCTTAGATTTTATCTGTTTAAAAAAAAAAAAAGCCCCAAAGACCCATAGGCTGAAGTCTTCCAGAGGTGACATGTAGGGCTTGTATCAGAAACACACCAGCATGGCCAAACAGATTGTTCACCTATTGAGATATTCTTTATTGATTAGTATTGCACTATTGCAGCCTGTGGCCTTGGAATCCCAAGGGACAGGGAGACCACAAGAGCTGCTGTGTTGAGACCCCTGAGGGCCCCTGCCAATATTCTGGCTACCCTAGTTTCTCCCATCCCCACCAGTCTTTGGATCTCTCCTGATCCAGCAATTAAAATTGAATTCCTGAAACATCAGGCTCTGGATCTGCTCTGGAGGGAAGGGGAGGCTGAGCCATGTAGGTTTGTACAAGCTTTGAATACCATCCTTGCATGTATTCACTCCCAAGTTAAAGTTAACCACAGGATCACCCGTGCATTTGGGAGAGTGTGACAGCTATTTTTGAGGATATTTGGTAAATAGAGGCCAGCAACACAATGTTTATTCTCCCTAAACTCTGAATCTCCAGACTAGTCCGCTTAGGAGAAAGTCCATGGACTCGGTGCGGTCCAAAGAGCCTCACGCGCTCATGGCCACCTGCCCTTCTCACAGAGCTGCTTGTCGCTCAAGAACTCAAAGAAAAACAGATTTGTGTCTTGGCTCAGAGTGTGTGTTGGAACAGGAACTGAATTCTGGAAGGCTGAGGGCTCCTTATGTGGAGTAACAAACCAAACACAGGCTGCAAGCTACATATATATATATATAGTTTTTTTCCCTTTTTTTGTTCTTATTTTCCCTTCCTCTGGTTGTAGGCTTGCTTTTACAATATCGTGCTCATTCTCCCCTGGTTGTTGGATACATGGCTCTCTCAAGGTCAATCAGATCTTCTCTCAAAAGAATGGGAAGGGAGTTCCCATTGCGGCTCAGAGGTAATGAACCCTACTAGGATCCCTGAGGACGCAGGTTCAATCCCTCGCCTCGCTCCGTGGGTTAAGGATCTGGTGTGGCTGTAAGCTGTGGTGTAGGTCACAGACGTGGCTCAAATCTGGCATTGCTATGGCTGTGGTGTAGACGGGCAGCTCCAATTTGACCGGTGGCCTGGGAACTTCCCTATGCTGTGGGTGTGGCCCTAAAAAGACCGGAAAAATAAAAGGGGGGGGAGGAGCTAAGATTGATCTGATCCCATCCCCCAGGAGGTAACCTGTCCCTTTCTATCTCCCCTGAGGGACCTCATTGTTCTTCCAACAAAGCTCCTGTCCTTTTTTCTGTTGCTCACAACCTGAGAATCCCGACCAGCAAACCCAGGTAGTAGGAAAAAAACAAATCACAAGAAAAAGAGGTACATGTATTCTCATTAATGGACAGTTACTTTGGAGTTCCCGTCCTGGCGCAGTGGTTAACAAATCTGACTAGGAACCATGAGGTTGCGTGCGGGTTCAGTCCCTGGCCTTGCTCAGTGGGTTAAGGATCCAGCATTGCCGTGAGCTGTGTAGGTTGCAGACGCAGCTCGGATCCCACGTTGGCCAGCGGCTATAGCTCCGATTAGACCCCTAGCCTGGGAACCTCCATGTGCCGCGGGAGTGGCCCTAGAAAAGGCAAAAAGACAAAAAAAAAAAAAAATAGACAGTTATTTTACACAAGTGTAGTTTGAGAGACATGGAGGGAGTCAATAGTTTTGTTAGTTGGACTTCAGAGACTGTGGAAATAAGTGTTTCTGCATCCAAGACACTGTCGGCGGAATGTTCCTTAAATATAGTTACATTTAAAATTAGCTTGACTTCTATGCTGTGCTGCCATTGTCTTTTTGTCGCTTTGGCAGAACCTCAGGGAAAGAACAAAAAGGGGATATGATTGAAGGGCTGAACATTGCTCGACAACGGAGCCACAATACCAGCCCAGGCCTGACATTCTTTCAGGGGACTCCAGCTATTTAGGAATTCATTGCCTGCAGGAACGATTTACTTCAAGCTTTTCTCTTATCCTCAGAAGAATTTGGAGGTGACAAGCCCCTTCTGAGATAACTCTAGGGGCTCAAACCAGGGAAAAAAAGTCTTGGGAACGGCAGTGGGAGAAATTTGTGAGGGTGAATAACTCGAGTTTACACAACAGTAAATGGAGAAACCAGCGATTTAGGATGCTGATCATTTATTTTGACAGGTGTAGTTTATCTCTGCTCATTTATAATAATTATACATTGTGGAAGCTCATTATCCTGCCCCCCCTTCTGTCTCAGTGCTGAGAGCAGTTAAAAGTCAATTTGGCAAGTCTGTGGGGGGAGTGAGATAATAGGTGTTAATGACCAAATGGGAAATCGATACTCGAGCCACTTACTGGGAGGGTGGCACAGGTAAGGGTGCAGACAGGCTTTGCAATAACATTTTAAAACCCTTGATTTTTTTTCTTCTCCCATCCATGCTTCGTTGGGATTAAATCCATTCAAAAACTCATTTTCCCATTTCTAATTACTCTCTCCTCCCTGAAGAACACACAGCATCTTTCGGGACTCCGAGTTCAGAAATATATGGGTTTTTGGATGGAGGTCAGTACAGATATGTTTTGGAAAATTCTGGAATGTTTATAATTTTGGCCTGGGAATTTGGGGAGGCCATGCAGTCACATGGACCTTAGACCAGTTTCCAGGCTCTGCTGCTTCCTAAGTGTGTTCGTTACAGTTCAGGTTGCTATCAGGCTATTAACATGGGAAGAATAATAGTACCTACTTCAAAGGTTTGTTTAGAGAATTAAATTAGTCGGTGTAAGTAAAAGTGCTTAGAACAGTGCCTGGAACATATTAAACACTATGCATTATTTATTGTTATTATTTGCTTCTTAGGGCCGCAACTGCGGCCTATGGAGGTTCCCAGGTTCCCTGGAGGTTCCCGGGTCTAATCGGAGCTACAGCTGCCTGCCTACACCACAACCACAGTAACACCAGATCCAAGCTGCATCTTCAACGTATACCACAGCTCACAGCAACGCTGGATCCTTAGCCCACTGAGCGAGGCCAGGGATTGAACCTGTAACCTTATGGTTACAAGTCAGATTCTTCTCTACTGAGTCACAACGGGAACTCCATTGTTACTATTATTTTTAAAAGAGGCAATAATGGTATCTACCTTATAGACTATGCAAATAGAGGATTCACTGATATAATTCATATAGAGCTCAGAGTAAAAAGCAGGTATTTTCAGGATCCATTATGATTTTGTAATGTTAAAATTCTGAGCGCAGGAGTTCCCGTCATGGCTCAGTGGTTAACGAATCCGACTAGGAACCATGAGGTAGCCGGTTCGATCCCTGGCCTTGCTCAGTGGGTTAAGGATCCGGTGTTGCCGTGAGCTGTGGTGTGGGTCACAGACATGGCTCGGATCCCACGTTGCTGTGGCTCTAGCGTAGGCCGGTGGCTACAGCTCCGATTCGACCCCTAGCCTGGGAATCTCCATAAGCCGCGGGAGCAGCCTAAGAAATGGCAAAAAAGAAAAAAAAAAAAAATCTAACTGCTTAAGAACCACGGTTGTTCTAGGGATGCTTTCCAAAAAGGCAGCTTTTTACATTTTTTAAAAAAGAGGGGGAGCAAGAATTGAGTTATTTGGGAAAGGTTTTACAAGGAATCTTGAGGTTGGAATGGTGGCCTGTAATTTCTCTGTCCTCTGGCCTCACCCACCCATGATTATATGCTGGGGTCACTTCATAGTTGTGTCCAAATTATAGTGACTGGGTGGCTCTCCACCCCACATCCTCTCAGGCAGAAAGGTATGCCATTTGGGGGGAAGATCCTTCAAGAGTGACCTTCTGTTCCTGCTCCAGCTCCCACTGTTCATCTCAAAAGAAATTGGGGCGCGTTCAGGATGGGCTCGCCGTGGCATCCTGACCTCTCTGAATCTGCTTTGAGGATGCCTGCACCTGTCACTGTTCCTCAAGTTCATCGTGACGCTTCCTAGTCCGTGCAGGGCAGAGTGACCCAGTCCTTCCCAAACTGCCAGGACTTGGGGTGTGGGCTTCTGTGTGGAGGTGGGGAGAGACAACCTGCGATGTAACCCCTCATAGTAGTGAAGGAAGCCCCCCCGCCCCAAATCTATGGGCTCTTGGTAAGACCCTTGCAATCTGCCTCCCACAACCAACTAGCCACTAGGTTACTCCCTAAAGGGAGTCCATAATGCATAAACCCTCCCTGACAAGACCCCCCAGTACTGGTCCCATTATGCCTTCCACCCCTTGTAACCTCAGTTCCCACCACACTCCCAAGTGTCTCAATTTTTGACTTTTAATCTCACTTGGCTGCTTAGGAGCATCGAGCACAGCGGATCAGTCTCTCCTTCTCAAAACCCTTTCTTCGCTTGGCTTCTGAGCCATCCCACGCCTCCTATTGTGCTCTTATCCCACTGGCTGCTCTTTCTCAACCTTCTTTGCTGGCCTTTTCTCCTCTTCCTGCCTCTGTATGTTTTAGAATTTCCCAGTACATAGTTCTATTTACACTCATTTCCTTTGTGAACTCAGCTAGCTCCGTGGAATTAAGTGCCATCCATATTCGCAAGACTTCTATTTTTTCTCTACTCTCACCTCTTTCCTAAGCACCAGGATTCTATATGCAGTTATTTTTTATTTATTTATTTATTTTTGGTCCTTTTAGGGCCACACCTGGAGCATATGGACGTTCCTAGGCTAGGGGTCGAATCAGAGCTGTAGCTGCTGGCCTACCCCACAGCTACAGCAACATTAGATCCAAGCCAAGTCTGTGACCTACACCACAGCTCACAGCAATGCTGGATCCTTAACCCACTGAGCGAGGCCAGGGATTGAACCTGAGTCCTCATGAATGCTAGTCAGGTTCGTTTCCACTGAGCCATGATGGGAACTCCCTATATCCAGCTATTTTGAATTCACCTAAAGAGGTGAATATCTAAATGGCAAAAACAGTTCTCTTGATTCTATCTTCCAATCCTCTTTTTCCCTTTCAGTAAGTGGTACCATCATGCATCCAATGTCTCATGCCCCAAACTCCTTGAACTCTCACTTTCCCTTGGTACCAGATCCAATCCAACAGAACATCCAAAATAGGTCACATTTTATCACCTTCTCTGTTTCCACTCTAATCCAGGATTCTATAAACCCTGGTGGCATAATAAAAAAAAAAAAAAAAGCCCTTGATTTCCTCATTCCACACTTGGCACTACATTCAGTTTGCCACACAACAGCTGGGATGATCTTTTAAACCACAAATCAATTCATGGGGCTCTTTTACTAAAAACCTACTAATGATTCCCAGAGTCCCAGATCCAAATCCCAAACCCCTTATAATGGCCTCCACGGGCTTGTATATTCAGCCCCTGGTTCTCTCTTCAAACCCATCTTCTACAATTTGGTGCCTGGAATATTTCCCCAACATTTTGCGTAGCTTCCTCCCTCACTTCATTTAAATCTTTATTCAAATATTCTCTTTTCAGAGAAATCCTCCTTGCCCTGCTTCAAATAGCACTTCCCACTAGTCTTAAGGTCTTTAATTTTTTTTTATAGTAGTCATTCTATAACTTTTTAATATGTGTTTAAAAATTCGATATAATCGATAATAACAGAATAAGACAAACCATATAAACACTCCAACAGATATAAAAGCACATTTGACAAAAGTCAACACCTAGTCATAATAAAATCTCTCTATAAACTAGGAATAGAAAGGAACTTCCTTAACCTGTTAAAGGACATCTATTTTTAAAACTTACAAATAACATAAAAATTAACAGAAAAAAATACTAAATTTTTCCACCCAAGGATCAAGAATAAGGCAAGCAGGTCCACTGTCATCAGTCTGCTTAATACTATACTGAACATCTTAACCTTTGCAATAAGGCAAGATAAAGAAAATAAAAGGCATAAGGGTCAGAAAGAAAGTAAAACTGTCTCTACTTGCAGATATCATGATTATTCATACAGAAAAGTCTAAGGAATCCACAAAACAACTACTAGAAATAATAAGTGAATTTAACAAGGTTTCATGGTTCAAAGTCAATATAAACATATCAACTGTGTTGTATATATTGGCAGGGAACAACTCGAAAATGAAATTTTAAAATTCTGCTTACAATAGCATTAAAACCAGAAAATACTTAGAATGAAATATCCTAGAAGTTAAGAACTGTATGCTAAAAATCATAAAACCTTGCTGAGGGAAGTAAACAAAATAGATTGGGACATAGACCCTGTTTAAGGACGGCCGGACTAAAATGTATGCTTTTGTTTATGTTCTTTATCTGCATCTCCCACCAGAATGTCAGCTCTTTGAGAGCAGGCATTTTTTTCTGTCTCATTCTCGGATATAATCTTTAGTGTCGAATAACACAGTCGTTTCTCATTAAACGTGTGCTGAATAAATGTCCGTAGGAGGATCCAAAGCAGTTCGGATTGGGTTCAGGGTCTCCAAAAGCTTCTCAACAAAACAATCCTATCTGTCTTTTTCCTCTAGCCCTAGGGACCAAAACTGACCAGTGGCCTGCCAGAAGGAGGATAGCCCCTTCACAGTCTTCATCTCCTCTTCCATACCCAGCCCCTACCTAGAAGGCCAGCCTCTCCTGTTAGTCTCTGAACATATGCTTCCAGAGCTAATAGAAGGCAGAGACTCTCTTCAGGCTAACGCACCTTATTAGAGCAGGCACTCTATCTGCCAGAGGTAGAGAAGAAGAGAGTCAGGTCTGGCAGCGGAGCTGGGCAGTCCTGAACAGTTACCCTCAGACAACCAAGAGCAAGAAATACAGCCCCCAAAGGGGGGAAGTTGAATCCTGCAATGGTTCCCAAGGGGATGGTGCCGATTAGAATTGAGATAAAAACTACCAAAAAGTCCGAAGCCAGGCAGACTCTGTAGGGAGGGAGAACACAGGACAACTGCTAAGATGAGCCTTTCCCCTTTCTGGAGAAACAGAGGATGGCTCATCTACGAAGGATTAGAAACGCCAAAGGATTTGAAGTCAGATACAGGTGGAGAACTCAGGGGTAGGAATGGAGAAAGCTTCTTTCCCTGAGGCTTAACTTTCTTTATAAAACAGGAATTTTGACACCTCCCATGCTTACCTTGTAGGATCTTTGTGATCAAATGAGGTAAGTGCCATGGGGAGAGTATTATTATTTATTACCAGTCTTATCATTTTTTTCAGTTATTGTATTTTGCATCTCTTCTTGTTTAAGTTTTCTATCTTGTATCTCCTTGCTCAGGGTTTCCTGCAAGTTATCCATCTTTGCCTCCAGTTTATTTCCAATGTCTTGCATCATCTTCAGCATCAGACTGTCTAAAGTCTTTTTCCTGGAGGTTGAGAATCTCCTCATCACTTAGCTGATTTTCTGCGGTTTTTCCTTTCTCCCTCATCTGAGTTATAGTTCTCTGTCTTTTTGTTTTTATAGGTTTTTGGCATGGTGACCTTTTTCCAGATAATAGAGTTGTAGCCTCTCTTACTTCTGGTGTCTGCCCCCCTTGTGGCTGAAGTCTGTATGGGGGGCTTCCTGATGGGAGGGGCGGATGCCTGCCCCCTGGTAGGTGGAGCTGAGTCTAATCCCTCTGGTGGGTGAGGTTTAGTCTCTGGATGGGATTAGGGGCAGCTGTGTGCCTGAGGGGTCTTTAGGCAGCCTGTTTACTGAGGGGTGGGGCTGTGATCCCACTTGGATTGTTGTTTGCCTTGGGGCTTCTCAGCAGGACTGACGGGTAGGGCCAGATTTTCCCCAAATGGCCACCTCCAGAGAAAGGCATGCTGCCAAATATTCCAGAGAGCTTTGCTTTCAATGTCCTTCCCTCACAACAAGCCACGTTCACCCCTGTTTTCCCAGGATGTCCTCCAAGAACTGCAGTCAGGTTTGACCCAGATTCCTCTGGAGACCTCGCTCTGCCCTGGGACCCAGTGCACGTGAAAGTCTGTGTGCACCTTTTAAAAATGGGGGTCTCCGTGTCCCCCAGTCCCGTGGAGCTCCTGCACACAAGCCCCACTGGCCTTCAATGCCAGATGCTCCAGGGGCTCTTTCTCCCAGTGCCAGATCCCCCCACGTGGGAGTTTGATGTGGGGCTCAGAACTCTCACTCCTGTAGGTGAGTCTCTCTCCGTGAACCAGTTAGTTTCCAGTCTGTGGGGCATCCCCCCCGGGAGGTATGGGGTTGTTTATATCACAAAATCGCCCCTCCTACCTCTTGATGTGGCCACCTTTGTCTTCTGGAGTAGGATATCTTTTTTAGGGTTTCCAATCCATTTCGGTGAAGATTGCTCAGCCTTTAGTTGTAAATTTTGTTGATTTTAGGAGAGAAGTTGAGCTCCAGTCCTTCTATTCTGCCATCTTAATCCCATCTCTCTGGCTCAGGCATAGCTCCTGGAGTCTGGGCAGGTCTGAACCCCTGGGCGAGGGCCAGTGTCTACTGCTCCAGTCTTGGCCTCGGGAACCCAAAACCACCAGTCTTTTCATTATTAAAGTTCTAAAGGAGGCTCAAGTTCAAGCCTTCATTATTTAATTTAAAGTGTACTCCCGTAATATAAGCTCTATCCATATTCAAATATAAATATAAAATCCATTTTGCTGCCAAATACATGATTGAAGCTTCAATGCATGCCCTTGGTTACCTGCAATCATGAGCAGAACTGCTAATAACCATGCCATCCTCTCATATAGTTGAAAAACATCTCTTCCACACTTGGTCTTATTTTCCAGCTACATAATCCCTTTCAGAGGCTCTTTTATAAATTATCCAACAAAAAAAGCATCCAATAAATACAAGATCCCAACAAAGAAGTATCCAATACCGGAATAAAGACAGAATTAACTCAAAATAATTACATAAATCTCCCATTTAAAAACTTCAATACTGGGTTTACATTTAGTCACAATATTAAGTAGCTGGACCATGTTCAACTTGTTTCTGTAATGAAATCTCCTTGGTAAATGCAATTATTTAAAATGAAAAAAGATGTCCTCCTGGTTTATATGATAACAAGTGCAAAATAACTAGACAGCATTATTACAATTAACTATAGGTTAAGCAGAAGTGGAATATTTAATAGCACTGAGTGCTTTGCCATTGGTTACATGGTAGAGCTGTAAGTAGGTCAAATCAATGACAAGAAATGTCACATCACTCCAGAACTTCTCAGACAGGCATGTGTATTTCTCCATATCTCTTATCTTCTGTCTTGAGCATTGCTTCTCATCCCTGTTTTTTTCTAAGTGAATTTACCTAACTTTAGGTTGATCTGCGTCCTTGTCTATAATTTAAAAAGACAATTGGCCAATATGATTTCCCGGTGTTGGAAATTAAGATAACTCTGGCTCCGGTTGCCAGTGTCGGAAAGTGAGGCACGTGGACAAGGAGAAATCCCGACAAGGCTCTTTACTTCTGCAGAAGGGCGTGGGTGCTCAAAAAGCACGCTCCGCCCAACAAAGGACCCTCCCCTATTTATCCCTAATGCAGGTGATTTACCTGTCCCCTTCCCATTGGTCAGATCAGAGCGCACATTCTTCCCGGTTGGCTAATTGAAACTAATTGTTGCTGGGAGAAGAGGTAAACAGGAAGGGGGTCGCAGGGGCGTTTCAGCAGAAGCCAGAGCAAAATGGAATAACCAAGATTTCCTTCGATAGAAAAGACATTATGTTACTTTCCACACCTAGAACTGGTAAATGCTAAACCATCGTCTCTGTGGAGCTGCTAGGTAGAAAAGTAAGACTAAGACGTATGAGTGAAAGGAAGAATGTGTTTCTGACTTGTCTAGATTCTAAATGATACTGAAACATGAGCCATATGGCCAAGGCCTCAAAGCTAAGAAGTGGCCAACCTGGGATTTTTAGCTCAAGTCTGACTCTAAACATTGTTCTTTTCTACAGAAACCAGCCCTGTCTCTTGTGGGGAAAGAAAAAAAAAAAAAATCACATAATGCTTATAAAGGATTTGGATGGAAACGAGTGACGACCAGAAATGTTACAAAAAAGCCATTTCATACAATGGTTTGAAATATTCTGGGCCCATTTGATACAGGGATTTGTGATGATCTGCATGACCTCCCACGTCAGTGATAAAAATAACCATTGGCCCCATTGCTTAGAGCTTGAAATAAATCAGAGAAAGGCAATCAATCAGTCAAATAGTTTTCAAGTGTCTTCTGTTTGCTCAACACTATACATGATTCTGTGGGACATGACAGCTCCCACATCAAAGTGCTTTGGCAAGCAAGAGGTGAATGTGAAACTGTACTATTTGAGGAAAACTCCATGAAATGGTCCAGCCGCAAAGGACTTAAAATTTGAATGTGGAGGTGGGGTTTTTCCAATCACAATAGCTCTTTATCATATTAAACAGCAAAGAGAATGTATTTAATGGGTGATGAGACCGGGGGGGGGGCAGGCCAAATTTTCCCACGAAGGGCAAGAGAGAGAATATTTTAGTCTTTGTGGGACATATGATCTCTGCTGTAGCTACTCAACTTGGCCACTGCCATGTGAAAGCAGCCATAGATGATAAGTGAATAAGCTTGGTTGTGTTGCAATAAAAGTTTATTTAAAAACACGGGTGACTGACTCTTTTGGATCTACCAGTTGTGCATTGCTGACTCCTTGTTGAGACTGGATGTGAGGGAAGGCTACAGAAGAATCGATCACTGTTTTAACAATCAGGGAAGTTTTAAGATAGCATCACCCTTTATTCAGGCTCAACCCTTCTGCCTGGTACTCTGTGTACCACAGCTCATTGAATTTTGAGGCCTCCAATGTAAATTTCCCAAGGTTGCATAATTTCGTGAGAGGCTGACCTAGACTTAAATCCAGGTCTATCTGACCTCAAATCTCTACACTCTTACCACAATAAATTACCACCCTAGGGCAGACCTGCCTGTTTTCCCCTCTCCTTGTACATCTTAAAGAACAAGGGACTTGACCTGTTGATAACAGGACAGCCTGATGCATAATCCATGGGTCAAAATGCACACAGAATACAATGGTCCTTTGGAGAATTGATTCTCTCACTCTCCTACAAATTATACTCTCCCAGGAGACTTTGAAAATGCTAATGCCCAGACCACACCCTGCGCCAATTAAACCAGAATCTTTAAAGGTAGGACCAGGCAGCATCATTTTCTGAAATGTCCCCCGCTGATTGAAAAGTCTAGCTAAGTTTGAGAACTACTGCTCTGAAGCAGGATGTTGTCATCTACATGTGTCATATGGAAATGGTATCTCTTCGACTTGTGCAAGGTGATTGATGGCCCGGGGCTAAACCTCACTGATTCATTCAACACATGTTTTAGTTAAATCATTTACTAGATGTTTATTCAACACGTTCTGGGTGCCAGCCACTCTTGTGCATCCTGTCCCCAAAACGAAACAAACAAACAAACAAAAAAACCCAGTGAAATGGGAGAGACTAATGATGACTCAGAAATCTGTTCTCAGTTAGGTCAACCTATTGCCTTTCTTTTTATTTATTTATTTATTTATTTTGTCTTTTTGCCATTTCTTGGGCCGCTCCCGTGGCATATGGAGGATCCCAGGCTAGGGGTTGAATCAGAGCTGTAGCCACAGCAATGCCATATCCGAGCCAAGTCTGCAACCTACACCACAGCTCACGGCAACGCCAGATCCTTAACCCATTGAGCAAGGCCAGGGATCGAACCTGTAACCTCATGGTTCCTAGTCGGATTCGTTAGGATCCACTGAGCCACGATGGGAACTCCAAACTATTGTGTTTCTTGAATTCTCTTTATTTCTTTCCTGGCTCTGCCAGTATTGAACAAAGCATTTTGAAAATTCCAGGCCGTCTTCTTTTGCTAATGGAGAGCACTTTTCCCACATCCCACTTCCAGTAATAAGACAGCTAACATTGATTGAACACCTATCATCCTGTGAGGGTTTAAGTGCATGGTGTCACAACTCTGAGAACTGTGATTAGTGGGTGCCTCCCTGGTTACACTTGGTGAAACAGTTTCAGTGAATTGCCCAAGGTTACATGGAGCATTAGGGTGAAGGTAAGATCTGTATCTTGATTGCTTTATTCCATAATCCCAGTGCTTAACCACAAAAATGTATGTCTGGGTCCCCTCCATGAACATTGGCCACCTTTTGGATCATGAATGAATAAATGAGAGAAAAAGTTTTCCTTTGTGTCAGACCATTAATTAAAGATCAAAAGAATTCCCCTGGGAATGATGTCAGGATGACAATGGCTAATCATGAAAAAGAAAGAAAGAAAGAAAGAAAGAAAGAAAGAAAGAAAGAAAGAAAAGAAAGAAAGAAAGAAAGAAAGAAAGAAAGAAAGAAAGAAAGAAAGAAAGAAAGAAAAAGAAAGAAAGAAAGAAAGTCTTTGACTCAACCTCTTACCCATCTGGACATTTTCATTCCAAAACTTTCCTCTATTCAAACCCTCTAATCTGCATTTTGGATTAATTAGTAAGGCTGTTTCATTAGAGGCAGCACCTTAAAAAGAATGAACAGAATCAGCATAGATGGACAGGAGAATAGCTTCCAGGCTCAACGGGCCGCTATTCCAGTGAGGAATTTCTTTCTTTCTTTCTTTTTCTTCTCACTTTCTCCAACCATCCGAGACAGAATAAAAAAGTTTTCTCCTTTTAGAAGCCAGACCACTTCACTCCTCCCCAGAGCATCTGGTCTTCATCATGGCTAATTCAGATGGCTATTGTTATTTTTGACTTCACTGCCTTCCCCATTCCACTGTAATTTCATTACGAGCAGATGTCATACTACATTGAGCTGTATTTTCACTAGTCCATCTTCAGCCTAGCGTGGGACCAGGCACAGAATAGGTGGTCAATTCAAGTTTTCTCTGTCCCAGAGTTATGCTTTGAACGTCTAATAATCATACCCTCAGTACTCAAGCCTCAGGGCTGTGCCAGGCATTGTGATATGCATGTTCATCCTCACAACAAGGTTGTGATATTTTTGTGTCATTCTTCCTATGAGGTTGTTTGCTGTGTGGGTGCCCAATTGTCCTTTTCTGGAATAGCCCACCATGCACGGTTATGGTGGAGGTGGCATCTACTCATCTGATGGAGGCTGAAGAGGGCTCTTTGATCCTGGCGGAATCAGCAGCACCATGTGAGTTCCATAGCATCGCAAAGGAGGACTTTGCACCAGTAACCTAAAGACAGGGGCCAGTTGGAGGTTGTGTTCATGTCAGCAGCATTGACAGCCTTTCTGTGGTTCCCTCACCCAGCTGTCTGAGACCTTCCTAAACCTTAACCGGTTTTCAAAACTGGGCTTCCAGTAACTCAGGGACTCTGTAAGCGTCCCAAGTAGGTCTCATAAATTGCACTGTTGGTTAAGATTGCCGAGGGCATTCATGTCGATGGCAATTATGAGCTCTCATGAACATCCCTATTTTGAAGATGAGAAGGTCATTTGTCTACCCGCCGTCATGCAGCTACGAAGGGTAAAGCAGAATTTGAAAGCACCTCTGATTCCAAACCCATGCTGTCTCCATCTGCTACTCTGTTGCTCATTGAGAGGGCTCAATATATATTTATTGTTTATGACGCTGCAGAGCTAATGGCTTTCTTTTTAAAAATTTTATTTTTATTAGATTATAGTTGATTTACAGTGTTGTATCAATTTCTGCTGTACAACGTCATGACTCGGATATATATATATACATATGTATTCTTTTTCTCATACTGTCTTCCGTCATGTCTATTCCAAGAGATTGGATATAGTTCCCTGAGCTGTAGAGTAAGACCTCATTGCTTATTCATTCTAAATGTAATAGTTTCATCTACCAACCCCAAACTCCCTGCCCATCCCACTTCCTTGAGGGGGGAGGACGTGGCTTTCTTTCTTTCAACTCAAGCCATTAACTCTATTGCTCTTGCTTCCCCCTTCTCCCAACACCCCTAGCACATGGAAGTTCTCAGGCCAGGGACCAAAATCTGAGCCACAGCTGCAACCTACACCACAGCTGCGCCAACACTGGATACTCAACCCATTGCCCCACAGTGGGAACTCCTGCCTGATGCCCAGAGAGTATTTACACATAGGATGATTATTTTTTTCTTCTTCCTCATTTATTTCTAACCTTTGTTAAGTGCTTACCATGTGACCAGCACTGTGCTAGGTGCTTGACCTGTATTACCTGGTTTAGGTGTCCCAATAACCTGATGAGATACAATTTATTTTGATTATGCCTACCTTACAAATGAATAAGTCGGGGCTCAGAAAAATCGTGTGTCCTTTCCAAAGGTCATGCACTGACCTACGGTGGATCCAGGATTGGCTGTGGACTGCATCCTGAAGAGATGCTTTAACCTTTACACTTCCTTCCCACTAAATTTAATCCAATGTACATTCCAAAAAAGAGTCTGTTTATGATATTTCCAGATCAAGAAGAAACTCAGAAGTCATGACTCTTGCATATATTTCACTCATGCCCATTTGTAACTCATCCACTCAACAAGATCTAGCCTGATAACTCTAACTTCATTTTCCAAGGTTGGAAGAAATTTCTTTGGGGACAAGCAAAGTCTTGAGGAAATGGTTCTTTTCCTTCCTGAGTGATTCAGTGAAGGCAGGGGAGCACTCTGCAATCGTATTTTACATACCATTTGATCTATGGATTCATTTCTTGATGGTGTTTTTAATTATTTAAACGTATTGAGAAAAAGTACAGAAGGACATTTTTTTTTCTTTCTCTTGCTGGTTTCTGTCTGTTATGGGCTGTCCATTAAAGTCACTTGGGGTTGGTTACCTAGGAAATGCCTGGCGGTCTGGGCCTTTTAGATTGATCACCAGATTTATGGCAGGAAGGCGAGTCACGTGATATGAATTGAGTGACTTCTAAGTGGAAGAGTAGAAATTGCTGAACATTAA
Organism: Phacochoerus africanus; assembly: GCF_016906955.1. Taxonomy (NCBI): domain Eukaryota; kingdom Metazoa; phylum Chordata; class Mammalia; order Artiodactyla; family Suidae; genus Phacochoerus; species Phacochoerus africanus. The sequence continues at coordinate 13,220,411 of NC_062550.1, read as the reverse complement.
AAAAGAATCACTGGAACTCTCCCCCACGCTCCTTAATTTTAAAGATGAAACCGATGACCTTCTCGCAGGAAGTCATGGAGATCTAAATTTATCCTGAGTGGAAAGGAGTCTAATGATTCTTTGGCCATCTCGGACTTCATGGTTATAAGGAGATAGCATGTTCAAGGGGTGTGTGGGCGCGTGTCCATGAGAAAAGCAATCTCAGAGATCTCTTAATGAAAAATGATGTTTCCTACCTTCGCAAGGATGAGAGTAAATATCGGTGCAGCTTCTGGGTTCCTCTGAGAAGCACCTTGGCTGTAGCCATACGGCATGTGGTTTTAGAGAATGCCTGGAAGAGAATAGCATGAGTACATTCAATAAAACCCGCTCTGTAGCTACAACAGTTATCTGCACAATAATCAGAGGCACTGGTTCATTCATCAGAATGAAACGAACTGATCAAATTTGGATTCTTTTTTTTTTTTTGTCTTTTTGCCTCTTCTAGGACCGCTTCCTGCGGCATATAGAGGTTCCCAGGCTAGGGGTCGAATCGGAGCCGTAGCCACCGGCCTACGCCAGAGCCACAGCAACACAGGATCCAAGCCGCGTCTGCGACCCACACCACAGCTCACGGGATCCTTAACCCACTGAGTGAGGCCAGGGATCGAACCCCCAACCTCATGGTTCCTAGTCGGATTCGTTAACCACTGTGCCACGACAGGAACTCCAAATTTGGATTCTTAATAAAAAGTGCCAGGCACTTAAAAAATGTCTGGAGAAAGAAAGCGAACATTGGCCAGCTAGTATCTGTGAGCCAGGTACTTTCACTCTATATCTCATTTAATCCTAAAAAAGAAAAAGGTAGACGGTATAAAAATTTTAGAATTCTGTTCCGCAAATACGTATTGAGCACTTAATACGTGTCTGCACCAAGGTTCAGAGAAGATAAGCAACTAATCTGGGATGAGAATCCAGTTTTGTTTTACTCCAAAAGCCAGGCTTTTCCTGCTTCACTGTATTATTTTTCTCTAGGGCATTTTTATAGCAGAGAATAAGAGTGAAAATTAAACAACGAATCTGGAAACTTTATTGTTAAGAAGTTACGTAATTTCCAAAACTCAGATATGAATGCGTGCTCACACACAACTTCCCTTTTTCCTAAGCTTTCTCTAGTGGGCTAAAATCACCTTGAAAATTGCCTTCAATCTTGTATTTGCCTGCAGTGATGGAGGAATGGCTTATTCATAAAAGTAGCAAACTTTTATTAACTGCTTACGTGTTCTAGGCACTATACCCAACGCATAATCTCCTTTAGTCCCAACTCAACCCTTCGAGGAGGGACCTGTAGGGACCTTATGTTCCAGATAATAGAATTAAACATTAGAATAGTGACTTGCCTAAGTTCACACAGCAGTAAGTGGCTAATTTTGAACCCTAGTCTCACTCCAGAGTCCGTTTTCCTAATTGCTTCAAAATTTTCCTCCTTTGAGCTAGAACTGATTTTCCTAGGCAGTAAGCGGTATTGCACATCAAACGTTTAAAAGAAAAAAAGTATGGGAGGAAATTGAAAATCTTCTTCATTAACATATTTCTCCTGCAAATGATGAAATTAACAATGTTCAATTTTATCCGAGGAACATACCAGAGTCTCAAACATAAAGTGTTTCACTGCAGTGAGGTTTGAAAACCTCTGGGCTCAACAGACCCACACTTAGTGTAGACTTCTCAAGCAGGTTCATCTCTCTAGGGACTGGATGTCTTTATATCCCCCAACATGGCATCAGGGCAGGTACCACTCATGTTGGGATGAGAGCATAATGCAGCCACAGGGCCTGGAAGAAGGCTCAGCACAAAATGAGCATCACCACGTGGTAACACTCTGCATAAAACAACAATCGCTGTGTCTGTTATAATTCATTTATATCATAATGATATGCAAATTCTGAAATACTGCCATGATTTCAAGACTTAGGATAACAACGTCTCTGTCATCCTCTAAAAAAGAAAGCACCAAAAAACCCCAAACTCAAAACCCTGGCTCTGAAATTCCACCCTCAAAGCTTTATTCCTTTCCCCTTCAGCTTTGATGCTGCCTAAAATGCAACTACTGCTGGGGAGCTGTCAGTCACGTACGTATACCTCAGAGAACCTGAAGGATTTCAGAGGAGGCTTTAATGGAAGGCGAGGGAGGGCAGATCACAGGAGCAGAATGTTTGAGCTGGGGGGGCTTTTGGGAGTGTCCTCTCACTTACGCATCACCTGACAGATGGGGAAACCAGGACGTAGAGAGAGTTGAATTTTTCTTCTTTAACATCTGCCCCACTTTCCATCAAGGGTGAGGCATGAGGGGTGAGTGTGTGCGCGTTGCCCTAGGCTCTGTCATCCTTCCCTGCGTTGAGCCGCACTTACTCAAAGTGTCCCAGTTACTAATGCTGCATAACAAACCATCCCCTGCTGAGTGGTGTAAAATGATGACCACGTGTTCTGCTCAGATTGTGTGGGTCAGGAATTCAGGGAGCCACGGGGATGGCTTGTCTCTGTTTCACAATGTCTGGGGCTTCCTGTTGATGGATGAGGACTCAGATGCCCGGGAGGTGGGATCATCTGAAGTCTGGTCTGGCACCCAGGCTGGGATGACCCAGCCAGAGCACGCACCTATGTGCCGCATGACCCTCTTACAGCATGGCACCTGGTTTCCCGGAGGGTGTGTGCCCGGATCAAACACTTTATGAAAACTGAGGGGGAGCTGCCTGGCTTCTTTTGCCCTAGTCCTGGAAGTCTCAGAGTCACTTCTGATACGTCCTACTGGTTATCTGTAAGTCATGAGATGAGCTTAGGTTTCAAGGGGAGGAAATGAGATCCCACATGTCGACGGAGGAGAGTCTAGGTGACACTGCAGAAAAGCATGTGGGGTGGGAGAGCCCAGTCTGCCCTGGGGAGGAAAGCAGCAGTGTGTAGCTTTTCCACCAAACCTTTACAATGTCTTTCTTCCCATTCCCAAGGCCCCTCTCTCCCTCTCTAGGTGCCTTCGGGTCTGGACCCCAGTGCAGGTGAGTGAACTCAGGAACCCTGGAAACCTCCCCTTGAAGTCCAGCTCCTGAGAGGGCAGGTCCATTGAGCAGAATCCCCAAGAGAATCCAGGTGGCTTTGTAGGGCACCAGGGAACCCATTGGCCTTGCGGAAGCCTTGATCCAACACAGCAGACGTGCGGACATGTGAGACTATGTGGGAATGGAAGAGAGCCCAAGAAGGGGATGCTGCAATGCAGATCTGACATTGCTGGGGACTGGAAGGAAATAAAATTGTGTTTACTGTGTGTGTGCGTGCAGGTGTGTGTGCATTCACATGGGTGAGGGTTGCTGAGGCTGCGGGAAGGAGAGGAGAATCACTCAAGGGGATGAAAAGGCATTGGAGTCAGGCTAGCAATGCCTGAAAGTTCTCCCAGTGAATTTTCCCAAGTTAGCACGCCCTTGAGAAAGGATGGAAGCCAACAAGGGCTGAGAGGACTTACTAGGTGTCAGACACTCTGGAACTTTCGATAGATTTTCTTATTTAATTCTCTTAACAAAATCACGAAGTTGAAAATGTTAGTAGCCTCATATATTGGCCACACCTGCAACATACAGAAGTTCCTGCACCAGTAAATGGAACCTGCACCATAGCAGCAGTGACCTGAGCCACAGCAGTGACAACACTAGATCCTTTAACCACTAGGCGACTCCTAGTAGCCTCATCTTATACCAGAGGAAACTTGATTAAAATCACACAGTATATAAGGGCCAAGAATCTAGATTCCAAGACATTTCTTGGGACTCCAGGACCTACAATCTTATCATGAAACCAACTTCTTTAAAAATATTAAAGTTCTGTCTCCTGAAAATAATACCTTAAAAAATACAAAAGAAACGAAAAAGCAGCTGTTATGATTGAAGCAGGGATGGGGGATTTGAGACCCACATGGCTGTTCTTCTGCTGGACCCCAAGTGGCAGCCCTCAAAGGGTTAGGGGAACCCAGGCGCTCCTTGGGGTACTCTTGGAAAACCCAGTGGGTGGCTTTACTAGCTGCCAAACAAGACATCATAATCTGTCCTGCAGGGTCTTTGTTCATGTGCTTGAACTTACCTGGAGACCTTCCTCTGCCTTCCATCCAAATCCTCCTGAACATCAGTGTCATTTCTCCAGGAAGCCTTTCCCTGAGCCTGTTGCTTTTCCGTCTCTGCCCCCTGCCCTCACCTCCCCGCCCCCTCTTTCTTGCCCCCTCTCCTTCAGATATCCTTAGTAATTCCATGGTTCTACTTATCTCCATGCAGCACTGATTCTCCAGTTTATAAGTTGACTGTTTCAGGCATCTCTTTGGAGTTCCTGATTTGCACCATATCAAAAATTCTTTTTTCTGCTCCTGCGGCATATGGAGGTTCCCAGGCTAGGGGTCTAATCAGAGCTGTAGCCACCGGCCTACGCCAGAGCCACAGCAACTCGGGATCCGAGCTGCGTCTGCAATCTACACCACAGCTCACGGCAACGCCGGATCGTTAACCCACTGAGCAAGGGCAGGGATCGAACCCGCAACCTCATGGTTCCTAGTCGGATTCATTAACCACTGCGCCACGACGGGAACTCCTGCACCATATCAAAAATTCTACTCGCCATCTCCATGCACGTGTTGAGTGGGAAAGACAACTTAGCATGTCCCAAAGAGACCCTTGGTTCCCCATTCTCCCATCCCTCCTGAACAAATACACCTTTCATTTTCCTAGTCTTCCTGTCCCACCATCCATCCTTAACCATCTTGAGATGGTTCCCAAGAACCACGTCCCAAGAAAGTGGTCAGACTTTATCCTGATGCTAAGCATTCTTCAGTATTGTATGGGTATAATGGAGAAAGCAGACAATATCTCAGACTGAGGTGGACGATGAGACTGTCAGTATTTAAAACCAGATAGTATTACTCCCTTCTTCTCAAGCTGCTACATTCCCAGGGGAAGGAGACACTGCAGGGCCCAGAAGACTCAGGTACAATGTTCTCTGATATACTTCGGTGGAGGTTAGGGATTGCTGAGAATTCCCAAGATCCCAACAGACTGGGTTTCCCCTTAACCCTAGGAGACGCCAGTGTCCTGTCATGACTAGGTTTACTCTCAGGTGGAATAGGGACTTCGCAACTAAAAGTTACCTTCTAGATGTTGGAGGCCGTGATGTGGTCTTTTTACCATCCACCCTTACGCACTGTGTATTGCTTCTCCACGAATCTCTGCAATTGACTCGATCAAGTAGACACCGTGATCAACGGGTAACGCAGCCTGGAACAGGCATGTGATTTCACGGTTGAGCATAGATTTATCTCAGAGGCAATGACATCTGGGACTGATCCGCTTGCACGTCTAGATCTCAAATGTCTCTGCCCTGCTGCACTGCCCGTGTAACATACCACAGAGAAGGGGAAATTAACTGAAAGTTCTGAGGCATGCCCTCGGTCCTGTGACATTTACATACATTATTTCAATTCACTCTCACAATAGTCCAAGGAGGAAAGCTTGCCTAAGAGAGAGGTTCAAAAAAAAAAAAAAAGGAAAAAAACCCAAACAACTTTCAGTTTACCTAGCTAATAAGCAAGTAGAAAGGCAAGGGTGTGAATTGAGATCCAGTGGTTCCCAATTTACAGGTGAGGAACCAAAGGGTCAGGGAGAGTCAGCAATGTGTTCAAGTTCAAGGCCAAGATTTATGGCCAGATATGTCTGATTTCTACATCTGCACTCTGTATCCATTTTCCTTTGCATCACACCCCCCACCAATGCCAAAACCATTTCCAAGAACCATGACTTTGGACGGATGAACAGTAAGTATTGGGTCCCGTTCTCCTGACCTGAGGCAGCAATCTAGGAACAAATCTCTCCCAGGGAAGTTGCTGAGCGAGCTTGACACCTCCTAGGGATACTGAAAGTGTGGTAGAGTCAGAAGGCCTGGTAAATGTTTACTGTAATTTGTCTAACATATATACCTCCTCTTAGTTACCTCCTTGCTAGAAATAAATAGTGTTGTTCTGAGGTACTGAAAGAAATGTTTTTGCAGTGGAAATATCAATTTACTTCCATAATAGAAAATTGACTATGTTATTGATCAATATGTCCCATCTTCCAAATCTTCCTAATTACACATTTGAAAGGGACACCCAGGAGCATAGCAACTGTCGATTATGGATGGGAAGTTGTTGTTATATGTCTCGATATGGGTTCCTCCCAAGACAGATGGATCCAGAATGAGACACCAAATTAAATATGTTTCATTTGCTAAGTAAAATGGTTTTGGTCTGATTTTGTCTCCTACCAGTCGATTCACAAAATGATCCTGTGAATTGTTTATTCCTCGAGGGACGTGAGTCCTCTCCCGGTGCCAGCCCTGAACCATGTTTACAAAACTGATGTCTCACCTCCCAGATGAGTGCTCTTTTAATTGAAAAAATTGATTGGTTTATGGAGGTCTTTACTTTTGTTATCTGATTGGAGATGCTTATAATCCCCAGTCCATTTCCCTTTATGAGCAATAATTTTCTCACTTACATGTCAACATCTCCAATAAATACATTTCAATATTATCCAAGCAGATTGTTACATGAGGGCTTTTTTTTTTTTTTTTTTGGCCTTGCACATGTTTTATAGGCAATAAAGGATCTCAGAGCCAATTCCTTATCTTGATTTCCCCTCTCCTTTGGCGGGGGATGAAAGCATTACTAGTCATGGGCCAAGACTGTGTCCAATAGGATGAACTTTTGATGAACATGTACTACGAAGACTGACAAACTCTAAGTACTGCACAGGCCTTTTCTGAAATGGACACTTCTTTTTTTTTTTTTGTCTTTTGTTGTTGTTGTTGTTGTTGTTGTTGTTGTGAAATGGACACTTCTGATTCCATGAGCCACAAATATTGGCCTGGAAAGAAGGATGCATTCTGAACTGTTGCATTTCAGATAATGGAGAAGCTGCGTTGAGGATGAGAGAGAAGGGAGATGCCTCCACAGAGGGCTGTGTCTCATATAAATGTTAGGGGTGAGGGTGGGAACCCAATTACCTCGGCGCACCTCAGGTGCGAAGGACCCGAATCTGTGACATCCCAACACTGCGTTTCCCATTCAAGGCTCAACATTCTGACGCCCCCTGGCGCTGAAGTCCTTCGTGAATTCTGGGAAGCACCTTTTTCATTTTTTCATGATTTCCCCGATGTTTCCTCGATGCTCTCTTGTAGAATTCCTGTTTGAAGATGTTCGGTCATTTCAAGTTATTTTCTGTATCTTAAACTTCTTCCTTAGTTTCTACCTTTCTCTTCTTTTGCACAGCATCCTGGGAGAATTCCTAGGCTCCGCCTACCACGTTCCCACGTTATTTCCGTGTTGGTCCGTCCTGCTTCTCGGACTATGGAATCCGTTTTGAGTTTTAGGCTGTTGTCCATGATGCCTAATTGGTCTTATTATTATTATTATTATTTTGTCTTTTTTGCCATTTCTTAGGCCGCTCCCGAGGCATATGGAGGTCCCAGGCTAGGGGTCAGATCGGAGCTGCAACCACCGGCCTAGGCCAGAGCCACAGCGACGCGGGATCCAAGCCGCGTCTTTCACCTACACCACAGGTCACGGCAACGCCGGATCCTTAACCTACTGAGCAAGGGCAGGGACCGAACCCGCAACCTCATGGTTCCTAGTCGGATTTGTTAACCACTGCGCCACGACGGGAACTCCCTAATTGGTCTTATTTCTGAAAGCCTTTTACTGTTTCGTGGCTTTTTTTTTTTTTTTTTTGGTCTTTTTGCCTTTTCTTTGCTTCCCGAAGCATATGGAGGTTCCCAGGCTAGGGGTCTAATCAGAGCTGTAGTCGCTGGTCTACGCCAGAGCCACAGCAACGTGGGATCCAAGCTGCGTCTGAGACCTACCCCACAACTCCCTGCAACGCCAGATCCTAACCCACTGAGCAAAGCCAGGGATTGAACCGGCAACCTCATCATTCCTAGTTGGATTCGTTAACCACTGCGCCATGAGGGGAACTCAGTTTCGTGGCTATCTTCCCTCACCTCTGTGAACATATTTACTAGCCTGGGAACCTCCATATGCCGAGGGAGCAGCCCAAATAAATAGCAAAAAGACCAAAAAAAAAAAAAAATTCTCTTACAGTTCTGGAGGATAGGGAGCTGAAATCACCGTGTTGGCAGGGCCATTGTTCCTCTGAGGGCTCTAGAGAAGAAGAATCTTCCCTCTCCTCCTTCCTTCCTTCCCTCCTTCCCCCTCCTCTGTCTCCCTGACTCCTTCCTTTTCTCTGTCTTTCTATCGTGGTAAAAAACAAACATACAAAAAACCTAACATGAAATCTACCCTCTTAACAAAATTTTAGGTGTATCACACAGTATCATTAACTATATGCACATTATTGTCCAGCAAATCTACACAACTTTTTCACCTCGCCTAAAGGAAACTCTAGGAGTTCCTGTTGTGGCGCAGTGGTTAACGAATCCGACTAGGAACCATGAGGTTGCCGGTTCGATCCCTGGCCTTGCTCAGTGTGTTGAGGATCAGGTGTTGCTGTGAGCTGTGGTGTAGGTGGCAGGCGAGGCTCGGATCCTGCATTGCCGTGGCTCTGGTGTAGGCCGGTGGCTACAGCTCCGATGAGACCCCTAGCCTGGGAACCTTTATATGCTGCAGGAAGCGGCCCTAGAAGAGGCAAAAAGACAAACTCTATACACATTGAGCTGTTTCCCCTCCCCCCTGCTCCTGGCAACACAGTTCTACTTTCCGCTTCTATGAGGGTGACTGCTTTAGATCCCTCCCAGAAGTGGAAGCTGGCTGTACTTGTCCTTCTGTGATGGGCTGGTTTTACTTCTAATGTCCTTCGGGTTCACCTGTGACGGAGTGCAGGCCAGGATTTCTTTCTGCCTTAAAGGCTGGTGATATACACATCTCTCAGGGCGCTGCTTTCCCTCCGGTGTTCAGAGATTTTAGGTTATGTGCCCGTCTTTTATTTGACAGTTCCTACCTGTCTCTCTGTGGCTTCTCTTCCTGTTAGCACTTCTCTCTAATAGCTGTGGGGAAACGATATGCCGTTATCCAAGAATGGCGTCTCAGTAATTTTTTTCCTTAATATGTGAGGAATCCCCATTCTTTTTCTTTTTGGTCTTTTTAGGGCCATACCCATGGCGTATAGAAGTTCCCAGGCTAGGGGTCGAATAGGAGCTCTGTAGCCTCTGGGCTACACCACAGCTCATAGCAACGCCGGATCCTATAACCCACTGAGCAAGGCCAGGGATTGAACTCACAACCTCATGGATCCTAGTTGGGTTTGTTAACCGCTCACCTATGACGGGAACTCCCCCCCTATTTTTTCTTGGTGTTACCGAACACATTAGGGCACTATTAGTTTCTTTAGCCAAAACACCTGCACTCGTAACTCCAGCCTGGATGGGGGGACAGGAAGCTCCACTACCCACCACTCAGTATAAGAGGATGTAAGACACAGAAGGGGCTCAGCCTGGATAAAATATGGGTCCCCCCAACCAATCACCTTGATGTCCTCCTCAGGGCTGTTTCCTGCAATGCAAGACATGGCATGTCTCTAATCCTGGAGGATCCCCGGAACCCGGGAAGCCCCTGCAGGAGTTTTAAGTCATTGCTTTCCCTCCATCGGTGGTCTGGTCTCATTTGCCTTCCGTCTCTCAGGTATTCCTCTGATCCACTTGTCCTTTATGGATTTTCATCCTTGCTATAGATGTAGTCTTTTTCAAATATATTCTACCAGTTACAGGGTTGGAGGATGAGAGCAGGATGTAGGGCCATGTTGTTGATCTTTGCTCTTGTTCCAATTTTCTAAAACACTCCCTAAATGTCAAAGCACAGTGCCTGGTGGGCAGGCGGGACGCACAATGGAGAATCAGAAAAAAAAAAAAAAAGAAAAAAAAAAAGGAACGGCTTCCTTTTCAGTCTCTTCCCCAGACTCTGCAGACTGGACCAACGTCCTTCAGTCTGAGAAGTTGGAGAATATAGTAATTAAGAGCAAAAACGTGGAATCAGATGGAATGGGATTCAGATCCAAGGTCTACGTCTTACCAATGGCAGAATCTTGAGCAGCTTCCCGAAACTCTCGGGTCCATATCGATGTTTTTAAATCGCAGAAGGCAGAGGATGACAGTGATTGCTTCTCAGGGAGGTTGTAAATGGTCAGTGAGATCACGCATACAGTTATCTCACGCACACAGGAGGTGTTTGATAAATGGAAACTTTACCTTTTGCCACCGCACCTCCAGCGGTCCCTTTGACTGAATGGGCTGGCTTTGCTCTGCCTTCCAGCGGACCGTCCCGCAGAGGTGGACCCTTCCCTGATACCCACGCTGGCTTCAATTGTATCATGGTTTTTGCAGGTTTGATACTTTTTTTTTTTTTTGCGAGGAGGTCGTGGAGAGGGTCTAATGGTGGGAGCAAACACCTTAGAACACCTCCCAAGGACTGACCCAGGGATGTGTGCTGATGGGTGTGAGCCAGAAAACCCGTGGCTGGGTCCAGGCACAGACTTTCACAACGACACAGAAGCTGTGTCCTTGGTACACACGGACGCACACTACGTAACCCCTGCCAGTCCCTCCCCTGGGGCTGGGCTGAATCTTGCCTGTCCTTTACTAATAAAGGACCTCCTACCACCCACCATAGCATTGGTTTTGGACTTCCGTTTCTTACTCATGGGATTGGGCCTTTAGTAACTTCCATGTGACCCATGGATTCTTCAATATTATTGCCATGCTATCGAGGTGTTTTTTTGTTTTTTTGGTTTTCTTTTCTGCTGTACCCATGGCATATGAAAATTCCCAGGCTAGGGGGGCGAATCGGAGCTGCAGCTGCCAGCCTACACCACAGCCGCAGCAATGCCAGATCCGAGCCACAACTTCAATCTATGCTGCAGCTTGTGGCAACGTGGGATCCTTAACCCACTGATTGAGGCCAGGGATCAAACCTGCATCCTCACAGAGACAGCGTCGGGTTCTTAACTGGCCAAGCCACAATGGGAACTCCATCCAGCTGCTATTTTAAGGGCCTCTGTTTCTCCGTCTGTAAAATGGGTATAGTTGCAGTAATGATCTATCCCACGGGGCTGTTGTGAAGTGTCAATGAGACAACATGAACTAGATTGGAAGCTCTATGAGGGCGGGGACCACACCTGACCTTCCTTGCACTGGACTCATCCCACTGTAGCTGCTCCACAAATACATGATGAATGAATAATATGTATAATATAATATGTCTTTTTTTTTTTTGTCTTTTTAGGGCTGCACCTTCTGCCTATGAAGATTCCCAGGCTAGGGGTCCAATCGGAGCTGTAGCTGCCGGCTTATACCACAGCTACAGCAACGCAGGATCTGAGCCGTGTCTTCAACCTACAGCACAGCTCAAGGCGATGCTGGATACTTAACCCACTGAGCGAGGCCAGGGATCAAACCTGAGTCCTCATGGATGCCAGTCAGGTTAGTTAACTGCCGAGCCACAATGGGAATGCCAATATAATATAATACGTATAAAATGTATAAAGCGGTAAGGATGGTGGCTGCTACTAGTCTGCTAGGGCTGCCATGGCAAATTAGCCACTGGGTGGCTTAAGCAGCAGAAACTTATTTCCTCACAGTTCTGGAGACTGGAAGTCTGAGATCAAAGGATCGACAGGACTGCTTTCTTTTAAAGGCCTCTCTCCCTCTCTCCTTGGCTTGAGAGGACTGTCTTCCAGTGTCTTTGTGTGTGTGCGCGTCCTTTTTATTTTTTAGGGCCGCACCTGGGGCATATGGATTCTTCAGTATTATTTCCATGCTATCCAGGGGCTTTTTTTTTTTTCCCTCTTTTTATTGCCACACCTGCAGCATACAGAAGATCCCAGGCTAGGGGTTCAATTGGAGCCCCAGCTGCTGCCGGCCTCCACCACAGCCACAGCAAATGGGACCCGGGCAGCATCTGTGACCTACACAAATGCTGGATCCTTAACCCACTGGGTGGGGCCAGGGATCGAACCCGCATCCTCATGGATGTCAGGAGGAATCTGGATCATTACTGCTGAGCCACGACGGGAACTCCTTCCAGTATCTTTAAATGCAGCAGAAAGAGGATTGGCATCCAGACTTCATTTGAATCAAAATCGCTCAGAAATATTTATGAACCTCACACTATATCCAGCAAGAATCCTCCCACCGCTCTGCCCACCGCTGGGCCCTTTGAGCTGCGTTCATCGTGGGCCGCCTTATGGAAGGATGGTGTGAGTGTGTGTCTGCTTTTCCCTGGATGACACCCTCTTGGTGGGAAGGACCTCGGTTCTACTGATCTTAACAGCTACAGTAAGCCATGCGCACTTGATACTCTTTGGGTAAAAATCCGGTTGAATTCACTTTGGCCTCAGTTAGCCGGTTGGAAGTGGCCCAAGAAGCATATGGATATCAGAGAGGGTGAGTCTGGCTCAAAGGTTCACCAACTATTTTTGTGAATGCCCACTAAGTGTGAGGCACCGAGCTGGGCTCAGGGTTCCCTGCGGGCCCTGGTCAGTTGAAGGAGGCAGATGTCCAGGAAAGCATCCAGCTGGCCAGTAGCAAGATACACAGGCCTGGACTTGGCGGCTCAAGCAAAGACCTCGGGGACAAATCCCTAGGGGAGAGATTTTGGTAGGAACTTCAGGCTGCATCTGCCCTCCCAGTTCTCACACCGAGATGGCCTGTTTATTCTCCTATCTGCTGCCTGTGTTTCCTGGGCCCGGGGCATGTGCGTTTTTTTGCTTTTTTTTTTTTAGATGTCACCAACGTGTACAACCTCTGTTTGCAAACCTGCCCCTGGGAGGAAGCCCACGCAGAATGCATTTGCATATTGTCAGTTGCAGGTGAGTGGCTTTTAGGGTCTGACTAAGGAGGTTAGCTGATCATTCACGATTTAAAAGACTCAGGTCAGCCTCAGGCATCCATCTGACTCAGTGGGACAATGACAGGTGGGGAGCAAATGTTCCCGGGAGCTGTATGCGGAGCTGGAGACCTGATTTCAGGACCAAGCCTGCTCCAGACGTGAAGACCAGTGCAGAAAAATAAAAAGGTACACAGGATGCATGCCCCCCCCATTCATGATGGAAATCCCTATTGACTCGGATGGCATGTGAGAATCCCTCTTCTTATGACTTAAATTACCTACTTTTCTTTTTTACATTTTTATTGTAGTTGATTTACAATGTTCTGTCAATTTGTGCTGTACAGCAGAGTGACCCAGTCATACATATATATATATATACATATACACATACATTCTTTTTCTTATATTATCTTCCATCACGTTCCATCACAAGTGATTGGATATAGCTTCCTGTGTTGTATAGCAGGACCTCATTGCTTCTCCATTCTCCATTATAATGGTTTGCCTCTACTAAACCCAAACCGCCCTAGTTTATTGGATAGAGAAATCCAAATGAGAAACTTGGCTTTGCTTTTCAGTCATTAAAAAAGTTAATATTCAGATAAGCTCAAAACCAGTTGGCCTGGGGGACTAATCTCCTGATCAACTTGCCAAATAAAATATTCACTTTCATCTTTGTTCCCGTTCCCATCACTCTCTAACACACCAACTCGTCTTCATTTCATTTCATTTTATTTATTTATTTATTTTTTTGGTCTTTTTGCTATTTCTTGGGCCGCTCCCTCGACATATGGAGGTTCCCAGGCTAGGGGTCGAATCGGAGCTGTAGCAACCGGCCTGCACCATAGCCACAGCAATGCGGGATCCGAGCCGCGTCTGCAACCTACACCACAGCTCACGGCCATGCCGGATCGTTAACCCACTGAGCAAGGGCAGGGACCGAACCCGCAACCTCATGGTTCCTAGTCGGATTCGTTAACCACTGCGCCACGACGGGAACTCCCATTTCATTTTAAATTATGATGGTAACTGGGAGTTCCCATTGTGGCTCAGCAGTAACAAACATGACTATGATCCATGAGAATGCAGGTTCGATTCCTGGCTTCGCTCTGTGGGTTAAGGATCCAGCATTCCTTTGGCTGTTTTGTAGGCTGGCAGCTACAGCTCCAATTAGACCCTTAGCCTGGAAACTGCCATATGCCACAGGTGTGGCCCTAAAGAAAAAAAAAAAATTATGATGTAACTAACTAAATGCAGACTATGGATGGGAGCTAGGAACACAAGACTTTAATTTTCATTTTTTTAATAGGCAAATGTTCAAAGCAGATTTACGTATAGCAACGCCAAACTGGAAACAACCTGAACGACCATCAACAAGTAAATAAAGAATTTGTAGTGTATCCATACCACACACACACACACACACACACACACACACAAACAAAAAGCTAGACTACTAATACACATAAGACAGATGATTTTTTAAATAATTTTGTCGGCATAGAGTTGCTTTGCGAAACTGTGTTGGTTTCAGGGGTCCAGCAGAGTAAATCAGTTATACGTATGTGTAGGTCCATTCCTTTTCAGGTTCTTTTCCCATACAGGTTATTACACAGTATTGAGCGGATTTTCCTGTGCTGTTCACTAGGTCCTCTTTGTCTAGTTTATATGTAGTAATGTGTGTATGCCAATCCCAGCCCTCCTCATTGTATCCCAGCCCTCCAACAGTTCCCCATTTGGTAACCATCAATTTGTTTTTTTTAAAAACATTAATATTCAAGTGTATTTCAGCAGCACCAATTTGATTCTGCAGTTTGATCTGGGACTGTAACTCAAAGTTAAATGGGCCACAGTTAACTCGCCCTGGGTCTGGAAACTTGGACAGGCAGCATCTCTCTAAGATTGCGTTTTCTTATCTCTAAAATGAAGAGTTAGTCTAAATGATCTCTAAGCCCCTGCCAGCTTTGCCATTTTAGGATAGAAATAGATTCATAATGACAAGAACTCAAGGATCCCTCAGCTGGGAGCAGCTGAGGAGGGTGTTAAAAATAAAAAGATTTCCTGATCCCACCCTGGAGAGTCTGATTATGTAGGTCTAGGTAAGGGCCCAGAAATATGTATTTTTAATAGGCTTAGGGGATTCTGTAAAGCCCATCTTTTCAGTCTGCCAGGTGCTTGAGAATCACTAGAAGATCTGAAAGCCCTTTGCAGCCAGCCCAGATTGGGGTCATTCTTGTTCTTTTAAAAGGTCTCATTGGATAAAACCCTGACCTCTCCCTCGTACTGCTCACCCCCATTCTGGATTCTGGGCCTTGAAACTAGCCTACATCTGTAGATATCTTCCAGACTATGTTATTCAAACTCATTCGGGGTACCAGAGAGAATTTTGTTTGTTTGTTTTTGGCTGTCCCTCGGCATCTGGAATTCCTGGGCCAGGAATCAGATCTAAGCAGCAGTTTTGACCTATGCCACAGCTGCGCCAACACCAGATCCTTCAATTCACTGTGCCAGGCTGTGAATTGAACCTGTGTCCTGGCGCTTCAGAGATGCCACTAACCCCATTGCACCACAACTGGAACTCCAGGAAGAAATCTTGTATTATTATTATTATTATTTTTATTTTTATTATTTTGTCTTTTTTAGGGCCACATGCATGGTATGTGGGGGTTCGCAGGTTAGGGGTCCAATTGGAGCTGTAGCCGATGGCCTACACCACAGCCACAGCAACGAGGGATCCTTAACCCACTGAGCAAGGCCAGGGATCGAACTTGCAACCTCATGGTTCCTCGTGGGATTCGTTAACCACTGAGCCACAATGGGAACTATTATTATTATTATAATTATTATTATTGGCCGCACCTGCCTCATGCAGAAATTACCAGGCCAGGGATCGAACCTGCACCACAGCAATGACAATGCTGGATACTTAGCTGGCTGCACCACCAGGAAACGCCTATATTTAGCATTTTTGGTTTCCCTTATGGTTAGAATACAGGTTAACATATAGTCCAAAGAAGCTGTAAGAAGGAGCCAGCTCTGACTTGATTCACCCTGGGATGCTGGACAAGGAACCTAATTTGCTGGCCCAGTTTTCCTGGTCTGGAGAATGGGGAGTATAAGCCCTGGCCCGTCGTACTTGTCACATGCTGACAGCACAATTTTTTTTTTTGAAAGCCCACAAAGGCTTTGAGGATTAATAAGGTGCTTGGAAAAAGAGCAGTTTCTAAAACCGCGGTATTTGGATTCTAACATGGAGAGGGAGCCAGCGGTGCTGTGTGTGCTGGAAAGAACACAAAATGAGAGATGATCTGATTTGATTCCAGGGGGCTGAAATACCTAAATCCAAAATCCAGGTCAGATGAGCCTCGGTGAAGGACAAGCATCTTCTCAAATTCCGAAGCATGAGACAGAAGTCCTGAGTGGAGGGTGGGGAAGGGAAGCAGATTTTGGAGGTTTGAGGAATAGGGGAAAAGGAGAGTAACTGACAGAGGAATCATGGCAGGAGGGTCAGGCAGAACTCAGGGTCCATCTGACGTGCACGGACACAAATTTAAGGAGAGTGCTTATATCCAACTTCCTGGGCAAGGTGCTGACAAGCTGAGTGCTGGCATGAACCAGGATTTGGGTCTTGCTGGGCAAGTGCAGTGGAGAAAGGGCAGGCAGAGGACCTGATGGGCTGTTAGCAAGGGTGACCACACAGGGTACCCTAGACAGACAGAGCAAACCCTTTGGTTGTTGCTTTTTTTTTTTATGTCTTTTTTCTTTTTGTTGTTGTTGTTGTTGTTGTTGTTGCTATTTCTTGGGCCGCTCCCGCGGCATATGGAAGTTCCCAGGCTAGGGGTCGAATTGGAGCTGTAGCCACCGGCCTACGCCAGAGCCACAGCAACGCTGGATCCGAGCCGCGTCTGCAACCTACACCACAGCTCACGGCAACGCCGGATCCTTAACCCACTGAGCAAGGGCAGGGACCGAACCCGCAACTTCATGGTTCCCAGTCGGATTCGTTAACCACTGCGCCACGACGGGAACTCTTTTCTTTTTCTTTTTTTTTTTTTTTAAGGGTTGCACGTGGACGTTCCCAGGCTAGGGGTCAAATTGGAACTGCCACAGCCACAGCAATGCAGGATACAAGCTGCCTCTGCGACCTCCACCACAGCTCAGGGCAACGCCATATGCTTAACCCATTGAACAAGGCCAGGGATGGAACCAGCATCCTCATGGACACTAGTCAGATTCTTCACACGCTGAGCCACAACAGATTCCAGAGCAACTCTTTAAAACACATAACCAGGGGAAGGCAGAGTGAAATGCATTCCCCCCCAGGAGATGAGAGAGAAGGGGGCTGGGTCACCAATTGACTGAGGGGTTAAATCCCAGGAAGTAGAGGTTAGAAGTCTTACCAGTCCGGAGAGTTCTTTACTCAAAGTAGAGTGAACACCAGGGGTGGGGAAGGGGTAACCCTGTCCCAACCAACAGAGCTTCTGGAAGCTGGTGTAGGGAGCGTGGCAGGACCAACAAGGGTGATGTCAGCAGATGTGTGAAAGTCTTCACTCGGAACCACATTTGCTCATAAGTCGTATAGAGATGTGTACTTGGTTCTAGTTGAATAAACGCATCATAAAACACACCCAAGGATCAGACCTTAAAAATGGAGACCAAACATAAAGGTAAACAGAAGTTCTAATATTTTCTGCTTGCACCCCAGGAGATCCTTGTTTTAAAACCCCTGGAGCACCACTTCGTTTGGAAAACAATCTACTGGGCCCTGTCTCTGTGAGAATCCCTCGTGTGTCTTAAAATGCATGTTCTGGAGTTCCCGTCGTGGCTTGGTGGGTTAAGGATCCAGCAGCTGCCACAAGCTGCGATGTAGGTCGAAGCTGTGGCTCAGATCCAGTGTTGCTTGTGGCTGTGGCATAGGCCACAGCTGGAGCTCCGATTGGACCCCTAGCCCTGGGAACTCCCATATGCCACGGGTGTGGCCCTACAAATGGAAAACATAAATAAATATAATGCATATTCTGATTCAGTAGGTCTTGGAAGGGGACCCAAGAGTCTAACAAACTCCCCAGGGATTTGGGTACTGTTGGTCCAGGACCACTTTTAGGACAGGAAGGCCCATCGTCAGTGACAGGTGAAACAATGATGCCTTGGGGAGCAGGAGTGAAAACCAAGGAAATATGTTTTGGCACCAGTTATATAACTGCCCTGAGCTGTCAACCTGACAGTAGTAATTATCACACCCATTTTACAGATGTAAACCTTGAACTTCAATGGGTTGAAGACATTTCCCTGAATTCAGAGGGCAGATAAGTGCACAATTACCAATATGAACCCAGGTCTGTTTTCACACAGAAGATAAATACATGTTTACTGTAGAAAACTTAGGAGAACATATAGGCAAAAATGAAATTTTTTGTATTTCCACCACCCTAAAATAACTGCTATCAACATCTTGCTTTCATTTTACTTTGTTTTTACAAAACCTTGGGGTTTTTTTTTTTCTTGTATGACCTACCGGTCTGGGTTTGAAACTTGGCTGCATCCTAGCAAGTCGCCAAACTTTCTGTGCCTCAGTTTCGTCATCTGTAAAATGGGGAACAGCAATAGGACCGACATTGATGTCTGTGGGGATAAAACGAGCGGGAGGTGCCTGGACGATTCCCTAGCAGAGAGTGCTCAGGAAATACTGAAGATTCTTTTTATTGCTCCTCATACCAAAAAGGAGGAAGACACATCTACAAAAGCCATGCAGATTAAGGATAACAAAATGTCGATGCAAAAGACACAATTCCATTCTTTTTTTTTTAAGGGCTGAATAAACTTCCAGTGTGTCTATATACACACCACATCTTTTTTTTTTTAAATTTTCTTGATGATTTTTATGTTACCACATCTTTATGCATTCATCTGTTGATGGACGCTTTGGTTGCTCTCATGTCTTGGCCATTGTGAATAGCGGTGCTGTGAACATTGGGGGGCTTGTATCTTTTCGAATTAGCGTTTTTGGCTTTTTTTTCCAGATACATACCCAGGTGTGTAACTGCTGGGTCACATGGTAGTTCTATTTTCAGTTTTTTTGAGACACCGCCATACTGTTGTTCACAGGGGCTTCACCAGTTTACATTTCTACCACCAGGATACAAGGGAGGAATTTGCTAACTTGCTTGCTTGCTTGCTTGATTGATTGATTGATTTTTTAAGGGCAGTACCTGCAGCATATGGACATTCCCAGGCTAGGAGTCCAATAGGAGCTGCAGCTGCTGGCCCACACCACGGCTACAGCAACGTGGGATCTGAGCTGTGTCTGCAACCCACACCACATCTCACAGCCACGCGGGATCCTCCACCCACTGAGCGAGGCCAAGGATGGAACCTGAATCCTCTCGGATACTAGTCAGATTCGTTTCCGCAGTGCCACACTGGGAACTCCCTGGGATCTGTATTGTGAATGAGCTCCCCCCGGGGTTATGTGACCAATGGCCTAGGAACCCATTCAGAGAAAACCTGGGGATTCCCGCATCAGTGCTCCTGTCTAAAGACCTGAAAGTGGCTTTGCCATTGTCTTGGACTCCTCCCTGCACGCCTGCCCCGCTGATAAGTCTGGACGCTAGGGTTTAAGGATCACAGTATCATTATTTTGCTATTTATCTTAGGCAGGTTTTTTTTTTTTTGTCTTTTTGCCATTTCTTGGGGCGCTCCCCCGGCATATGGAGGTTCCCAGGCTAGGGGTTGAATCGGAGCTGTAGCTGCCAGCCTATGCCAGAGCCACAGCAACGCGGGATCCGAGCCGCGTCTGCAACCTACACCACAGCTCACGGCAACGCCGGACCGTTAACCGACTGAGCAAGGGCAGGGACCGAACCCGCAACCTCATGGTTCCTAGTCGGATTCGTTAACCACTGCGCCACGACGGGAACTCCGGCAGGTGTTTTTAATTCACCTGGCCTGAACATCTTGCGTGTTAGAGCAGCCAAGCTCTGACTCAGGGCAGCCTGTCTCCCAGAGCCATCCCCTCACAGCCCCTCTCCTGCCTCTCCTCCAGGATGAACAGGGTGCGGGGTGGTGTGGGCACCAGGCGCTTCTGGGGAGCTCACCCTGCCCACCAGCCAGGAAGGCCAGTGCGCCCAGCTCAGAGAGGGCAGCCTGGTGCCTGTTCCATGTGGGATCTCTGCACCACATGGAACAGGCGCCAGGCTGTTACTCTGGGAACACAGTAGGAACTCAGTAAGTGCTTGCTGAGTAGATGAAACTGGATTGCATTAAATAACTGGAGGAAACCAAGTTTCCTTTCACAAAAATGACCAAGGTGTGTTGAGCAAAATTAACCCAATACACACTTTTTGTATTAGAATGGGGATCAGAAACCACTGCCCTGAGATATTTTCCAGAAGCCAGAACAGATTAGCATAGGCTCTGTGACCCGACAAGGAGGAATACTTACCAAAAGAGTAATGAAGGGGGATCACATATCTGGCACACAGCAGGGGCCCCATCAAATATTGTTTCCAATCCCCCTTTCTCTTCCCCCCAAAGATTCAGTAGATTAGGAATCCCAATGGTGATGGGCTCACTGAAACAGGTTTACTGACAGATGAGACCACCAAAGCCCAGAGAGGTTAAGGCACATGCCCAAAGTCACACAGCGAGTCAACGACCTAGTAGGGATTTGAATCAGAGCAGATGCTGCCTTCTGACTCCAGAGTTTTTTTCTCCTTTCCTTTAATCGAAGTTGCCAGAAGTTGACTCCCTAACCGTTTGCATCAAAATCACACTTATGGGCTTGTGAAATGCCCAGTCAAGGGTTCCCCCCTGTGGAATCAGGCCTTCTTGGCGTGGGGGGCTAAGAACCTATATTTTCAACAAAACAAGCATGGAAGTCATGCCCATTAAAATTCAAGCCAATGTTCTCTCTTATTAACTAAGGAGATCCCTAAATTCATCTCAGAGAGGATGGGACTCTGAACCCTGCCCAATCATTATTTTTATTTTTATTTTAAAAATTTTTTAAGTAGCGGCAGCAAATGCCTCATTGAAACCCATCAAGAGTTGCTGGTGGCATGAGTGAGCGCATCCTTGTCTAAGGCCTCCCCTTGATCTGAATGTCACCATCCAGGTGGCTATTGCTCTTTCTCCCTCTGCTTTTTTCTTTTCTTTTTTTTCTTTTATGGCCTCACCTGAGGCATATAGACATTCTCGGACTCGGGGTCAAATCAGAGCTGCGGCTGCAGGCCTACACCACAGCCACAGCAACGCCATATCCGAGCCGCATCTGTGAACTACGCCTCAGCGTGTGGCAACACCGGATCCTTAACCCACTGAGGGAGGCCAGGGATCGAACCCACATCCTCACAGACACTATGTTGTGTTCTTAACCACTGAGCCTCCAAGGAACTCCTTTCTCCCTCTTACCCAAGAGCAAAAGGGTGACTTTAAAAAGGCAGCCAGAAACAAGAATTGGCTCTTGCGAGGCTCCAGGGAGGCCTGCCAGATTTCTTAAATTCAGACCCTGGAGTTGTTCACTGTCAGGACGGGTTCTGCCAGGGAGCCGGGGGCGTGGATTAAAGCGTGCATTTTTAAGAGGGTAAACTGGAAGCGGGAGTCCCCAGTGAGCTGGCCTCGGGAAGGAAGATGTGTACCAGAGATGCTGCAGACAAGAGTGTGCTCAGGATAACAGAGGCAAGGATGCGGTGCTCCCTGGGCTCCTCGGCAATATGCCTTCACCCGCAGTTTAGCTAACAGCGTGTCTCTGGGGCCACTGTTGCTATCAAATTTATGCCTTATGAAATGTCAAAAGGGAAGCGCTGCTTCTCCAATACAGCTAGAAATTTCTTCCTTTCTTCTATTTTTTTTTCTTCCCCATGTAATGCCCTCCTGGAGGATTTTTGCAACCCTGGATAAATATTTCTCTGTCAACTCAAACGGAGAAGAGCTTATAGCGTCTCGAGAAGGGCGCTGTTGCCTCTTTATGAGGCTGTTCTGCAAAGCAGATGAGTTGGGCAACAGGGTGTGTGCCCAGCGCTGAGCATTTGTGTCCATGGCGGAATCACAGATGCCTCCCTGGTTCAGTTACCTGGAGAAGAAAGAGAATGAATGCATTGTGGTTATTAAGCAGGCAGAGCTTTTGCTTTTCTTTTTTTTTTTTTTTTGGCATAGTGCTGGGCAGCCTGACCACAGAGACAAACAAGAGGGGGCTGTAAAAGCTCCCAAAAATCCATTCTTCCCAGGCCACACCTCCTCCAGGAAGCCTACCAGGACTCCTGCAGCATGGGTACTTCCTTAAGGAAACGAACATGTCCTGAGCGCCAGCCTTCCACCAGGCACCTTATAGACATGATCTTGTTTATTCCTTCATGCAACTCCGTGAAGTGTGGCCTATTAAACTCTCTCTCTCTTTTTTTTTTTTTTGCTTTTTAGGGCTACACCTATGGTACATGAAAGTTCCCAGGCTAGAGACTGAGTCAGAGCTGCAGCTGCTGGCCTACAACACAATCACAGCCACAGCCACAGCCACAGCCACAGCCACAGCCACAGCCACGTGGGATCTGAGCCGCGTCTGCAACCTACAGCACAGCTCACGGCCCATCCCAGATCCTTAACCCACTGAGTGAGGCCAGAGATCAAACCCAAGTCCTCACGGATACAATTCAGGTTTGTCACTGCTGAGCCATGATGGGAACTTCTAAACTCATTTTATAAGTGAGGGACCTGAAGCTCTGAGTTTAGGCTGAGGAGTTAAACAGACCTGGAGAGAAATTTCACCTCCCCAGTTGTTCTGCTGGGTGACCTGGGGCAGGTTGCTGAGCTTCTCTGAGCGTGACAGCCTCATCTAGAAAGCAAGGATGGTTCTGTACTTTTCAGATTCATGAGGCTTAGTGATGGCCATGATAGAGACATAGGGCTCAGTGCACAGTAGGCACTTAATAAAATTGTAGCTGATGCTCTCATTAGGATTACTATAGAAATCTACGAAGGTAGAGAGAGGTAGAGCAGGAATTCGAACCCAGGTCTGGGTGCCTTCAACATTCATAGACTTTTCTGGGCGCGCCTTGATGTTCGCCTCTGTGGAGGTTTATCTTCTTAGGTTTTTGTGTTGATGCGTTTCCTGCCCAGTCTGTCTGAGGACAGGGCTGTACCACAGACCTTGCCATCTGCCACACAGCTGGGCATCCAGGAGACGTGCAGGAGGAGAGAGTTGAAGCACAGCCCTCCCAGGCTAGTGTCGGTTTTCTAGTTTGTCCTCTTCCAGGCACTGGCTTCAAGGTAGTGAATCTTAAAAAAAAAAAAAAAAAAGTAAATACATAAAACCACATTGGAAGATCTGTAAGTTATCCTGAATATTTTTTAAAATAATCATCACCTGCTTCGGAAAAAGAAAACCCACAGAAACAGACCATGTGAAATAAGATTGGGGGGTTCACATGGCTCAGCCATCATGAACCCGACTAGTATCCACGAGAAGGAGGGTTTGATCCCTGGCCTCGCTCAGTGGGTTAAGGATCCGGCGTTGCTGTGGCTGTGGTATAGGCTGGCAGCTGCAGCTCCGATTCGACGCCTAGCCTGGGAACTTCCATGTGCTGCACGTGAGGCCCTAAAAAGACAGTCTATCAATCAGATTGAATGTCTCAGGACCACACTGCGGCAGAAACCCCACACTCTGACTTGCTTCAGTCCATGTGAGTCCTGAGTACCAGAAGAAATCCAAAGGAAAATCGCAGTAAATGGGAATTTTGCTGGGTTTGGTGATCTCATCTGGGATAGCTTTTCCCTTTCTCTTTTTTGGGAAAACCTACCTTTTCACAAGAAGGTGGAATCCCCTCTCCTACTTAGGAATATGAGACTGCGTTTCATAACCCTCTGGTTTACAGAGAGGCACTGTAGTGTAGCATTAAAAACAGGGTTCCTGAGGAGTTCCCATCATGGTTTAGTGGGTTAGGGACCCAACATTTTCTCGCTGAAGATGTGAGTTCGATCCCTGGCCTCGCTCAGTGGGTGAAGGATCCAGTGTGGCTGTGAGCTGTGGTGTCGGTTGAAGATGTGGCTCGGATCTGGGTGTTGCTGTGGCTGTGGTGTAGGCCTGCAGCTGCATCTCTGATTCGAACCCTAGCTGGGAACTTCCATAGGCTGCAGGTGCAGCATTAAAGAAAAAAAAAAAAAAAGGTTCAAGAACCACTGGGATGGGGAAACAAAATCTCTATGAGAGTAAGAACATCTATTATTCACGGCCGAATTTCCAGAACCAGGAGAGTGTCGAATGAATAAATAAGGGGATATATGGACCAAGAGTGCTTGGGTTTGAATCCTGACACCACTTCTTGTTAGCTGGAAGTGCAGTGAGCCTGCTAATTTCCTGCATGAGTTTCCTGTAATTTGAACAAATTACCACACACTTAGTGGCTTA
The DNA here is from genome assembly GCF_016906955.1 of Phacochoerus africanus. Taxonomy (NCBI): domain Eukaryota; kingdom Metazoa; phylum Chordata; class Mammalia; order Artiodactyla; family Suidae; genus Phacochoerus; species Phacochoerus africanus. The sequence goes on along the minus strand of NC_062550.1, from coordinate 13,196,136 downwards.
AAAATCACATGAGTATATTATTTGACAGTTTCCAAGGGCTAGGAATCTGGGTACAAGGTAAGTCCTCTGTGTAAGGTCTCACTGGGCTGAAATCAAGCCAGAAGGGCAACGCTCAGCTGAGGTTTGAGGTCCTCTTTCAAGCTCACAGATGGTTGGCAGAATTCATTTCTTTGTGCTTTTAGGCCTGAGGTCCCTGTTTTTTCCCCTGGCTGTTGGCCATACAAAGCTCTCATCTCCCAGAGGCTGCTGGTCGTTTCTCAGCTGGTAGTTTGTAGCAGCTCACAACAAAACCCTTTGCTTTCTTCGAGGCCAGCAGGAGCGTTTCTCTCTGACCTCTTTAGTGTGTGACGGCTGGACCCCTATTAAGAGGACACCTGATTAGATCAGGCTCACTCAGATCCAACCCAGATCAGCTGGCTGGGCATCTTAATCACATCTGCAAAAACCTATTTTTTTTTAATTTTTTTTGTTTTTATTTTTATTTTATTTTTTAATTTTTTTGTTTTTTGTCTGTTGTTGTTGTTGTTGTTATTTCTTGTGCCGTTCCCGCGGCATATGGAGGTTCCCAGGCTAGGGGTCGAATCAGAGCTGTACCCGCCGGCCTACACCAGAGCCACAGCAACGCGGGATCCGAGCCGCGTCTGCAACGTACATCACAGCTCACGGCCACGCCGGATCGTTAACCCACTGAGCAAGGGCAGGGACCGAACCCGCAACCTCATGGTTCCTAGTCGGATTCGTTAACCACTGCGCCACGACGGGAACTCCCAAAAACCTATTTTGATATATTATGTGATGTAAACACAGGAGTGACAACCCATCATACTCACTGGTCTCACCCACGCTGCAGGAGAGGCGATTATATGAGAGCATAGATCATGGAAGCTTGGTCAAAAATTTTTCTCATTACAAATGCTTAGCTCTAGGAGGATAATAGAATCTTCCTTATAATTTTTTTTTTTCCTTTTTATGGCTGCCCCTGTAGCGTATGGAAGATCCCAGGCTAGGGGCTGAATCAGAGCTGAAGCTGCAACCTATGCTGCATCTTATGGAAACACTGCATCCTTAACCCACTGAGCAAGGCCAGGGATTGAACCTGCCTCCTCATGGACACTAAGGCGTGTTCCGTACCAGCTGAGCCACAAAGAGAATTCCTCAACTTACAATTTAAAAAGAAAAAAATATCATGTGGATTTAGCATTCAACTCCAAAATATATGTTTGAATATAATGGGAAAACACCTTTGAACAACATAGATTCCCACCCCCCCCAAAGATGTTCCAAATTTTTCCTGCTGCTTCTTGAATCTTCCGACACGTGGATGGGTTTGGACATATCCATCAAGCCCTGGAGCAGAAGTCTCCCCAGCTTTTTATGTCCTTGATCATGGGCCACAATCAGGAAAAGTTTTGAGCATATTCTTTACTATGTGTAGAATTATTGATAAATTACATGAATATGCTACAGTATGGTATGTTAAATATGTAAGGAGACATCAGAAGTAGAAATTTTTAAACGATGAGATAACAAGTAGATATGACTAGAAGTTCTGATGTTTTCTCCCTGTGCCCCATTGGATCATTCTGTAAAATCTCCGGTGTAGACACCTTGTTTTGGACACCACTAACGTACAGGATGGATTGCAGATTCTTCCCACCCCATTGCCTTGAGGACGTGCCTTGGTGTGTGACAAAAGCATTGACGAGCCTCCTCTTGGAGTTCCCTGGTGGCTCTGCAGGTTAAGGACCCAGTGTTGTCACTGCCATGGCACACATTTGATCCCTGGGCCTGGATCTTCCGCATGCCGCAGGAGTGCCAAAGCCTTATCTTTTCCAGCACAAGAAGCAAAACCTTTGGGAGGACAAAGGAATAGCAAAATTTCTCTTTCTCTCTTTCTCTCCCTCTCTCTCCATCCATCTTTTCATTTGTTCTCACCCTGTTTTTATTTTTCCTTTTTTTTTTTTTTGCTTTGGAGGGCAAAAAGGGCCCAGCGTGAAGACCAGAGGAGGAAGCCAGCTTTTTTTTTTTTTGTCTTTTGTCTTGTTGTTGTTATTATTGCTATTTCTTGGGCCGCTCCCGCGGCATATGGAGGTTCCCAGGCTAGGGGTTGAATCGGAGCTGTAGCCACCGGCCTATGCCAGAGCCACAGCAACGCTGGATCCGAGCCGCGTCTGCAACCTACACCCCAGCTCACGGCAACGCCGGATCCTTAACCCACTGAGCAATGGCAGGGACCAAACCCGCAACCTCATGGTTCCTAGTCGGATTCATTAACCACTGCGCCACGACGGGAACTCCGGAAGCCAGCTTTTATTGGCATTTACTGTGTTGAGTTCTTGCCTGGCCCTCTCAAATACCTTATTCCTTTCAGCCAGTGCAACAGACCTGCTAGCTGGCTTGGAGCCCCTGTCTACACACGGTGGGGATTGAGAGCCGCAGAAGTAATTAACTGAGCCTAGCTCAACACAGTGGCACGAGCATTTTAAATTCTGTTTTATTTCAGTGCCTGAGTTTTAACCACTTTGTGATTTTTTTTTCAGTTTTTTAAACTTGTACCAAAATCTCATTGATTGACCATGTTGTGGTAATTTCTACTGTACAACAAAGTGATGCAGTTATAAATATACACATACCCATTCTTTTCCCATATAGACCATCACAGAATATTGGGTAGAGTTCCCTGTGCTATTTTAGGAGGTCCCTGTTGGCCAGTCATCCCATGTACCACAGTGTGCAGATGCCAATCCCAAACCCCCAGTCCCTCCCTCCCCTACCACTTCTCCCCTTTGGTAGCCATAAATTTGTTTCCTTTTTCTTTCCTTTTTTTTTTTTTTTGCTTTTTAGGTTCCCAGGCTAGGGGTCAAATTGGAGCTATAGCTGCCGACCTATGCCACAGCCACAGCAATGCCAGATCTGAGCCATGTCTGTGACCTACACCACAGCTTATGGCAATGCCGGATCCTTAACCCACTGAGCGAGGCCAGGGATCGAGCCCGAAACCTCATGGTTCCTAGTCGGATTTGTTTCTGCTGCACCAGGATGGGAACTCCCCATAAGTTTGTTTTCAAAGTCTGTGAGTCAATTTCTGTTCGGCAAATAAATTCGTTTGTATCCTTTTAAAAAATTTCACATATAGGTGATACCGTACGATGTTGACCTTTCACTGTCTGATTTGACTTAATGGGATCATTATTTCATTCTTTCTTGTGGCTGAGTAATATTCCCACTTTGTGATTTCTTTTTGGAAGAGATTTTGTTATATAGTTCAACGTACTATGAAAAAGGGGTTGTGACTGTGTGTGGGCGGGTGGTTAGGATGAAGGCATCAAAGCCCCTCCTTTCTGTCCCACTCTGGTTTGTAGGTTGAGATGCAGCCAAAAGACTCTTTGGCTGAAGCAGTCTTCAGAAATCACCTAGACCGAGGGTGGACAAGCCACAGCTTGCAGGCCAGATCTAGCCCACCACCTGTTTTTGCAAATAAAATTTTGTTGGCACACCGCCATGCTCATTCATGCTACAAAAGCAGAGCTGAGTCGTTGTGACCAAGACCATATGGTCTCCAAAGCCTGAAATATTTTACTATTTGGTTTTTCACAGGAAAAGTTTACTGACCCTGATCTAGTCCAGAGGCCTTCCAGCTAGTTTGATCATGTAGTCCGATTAGTTTAAAAACCCCACAGCCTTTGACCTACATATGTATATTTGTTTACTTATAAAGTAATATTTATTTCTTTTTCTTTTTCTTTTTTTTTTTTTGCCTGTACGCTTGGCTTGTGGAAGTTTCTAGGCCAAGGATCCAACCTGTGCCAGGGCAGAGACAATGCTGGATCTTTAACCCACTGTGCCACCAGAGAACTCCTGTAAAGTAGTATTTAAACATACTATTCTCTAAATATATGCTTTTTTTTTTTTTTTTTTTGCTTTTTCAGGGCTGCATGAGGGCACTTGGAGGTTCCCAGGCTAGGGGTTGAATTGGAGCTACAGCTGCTGGTCTACACCACACCCACAACAACACCAGATCCAAGCCACATCTGTGACCTACACCACAGCTTCCAGCAACGCTGGATCCTTAACCCATTGAGCAAGGCCAGGGATCAAACCCACATCCTCATGGATACTAGTCTAGGGGGGCTCATTACCGCTGAGCCACAGCAGGATCTCCATAATATATGTTTTTAATCATAAAACATTCATCCAACACGGCAATTTTAAAACAGGTTGAAAATAAAGATACATTCTCGTATGTTTCCCAAGACCCCCAGGGGCCATTTGGACCCTTTTTTGGAACCAGCAATTTGACGACCCGATCTAGGTAATGATTTTCACCCCTAATGGCAGCAGAGGAACGGTAAGGGATTCCATAAATAAGGAAAGAATTCTGTCCAGGGGTATGATTTAAATTCAGAGACACTCTACCTTTCTCACATTTATCCCTCTGCTCTGTTGTGACCCTGTGATGAATTTCATTCAACAAGAGAATTTGGAGGCTAAACATAGTTTCAGAAGGAACCAGTTCCTATTTCTAGTCAGGATGGAGTCACGGGGACTAGACTTGCCCTCCCCCGGAAACTGCTGGAAAAGAGGATAAAATAGATGAAACTGTGTTCAGTCACGGGCTGGCGGGCAGGATGGGACTTTGCTTCCGGAGAGGAGTGAAGCCCCAGTGTGATGCCGGCCAGCGTGCAGGCTTTCTGCCCGGAGGCGCGGTCCTGACTGTTGCGCAGTGGTCTTGCAGAGGGGAAGACACAGGGATTGGAGTTCAGGGAGGTTGTGGTGGCAGGTGTTTGTGGGGCCTAGAGTCAGGGGTTGGGGGTGGGGAGTGGAGAGAGAAAGACAGACCTCTAGAAATCTGCGTAGGAATCCATCCACGTCTTGCTGAGCACTAAGCCGTGTGTGTGGGGGGGTGAAACCCTAGGAGACAGGACAAAGAGTGACTGGTGAGCTATAAACTGAAGAGTGCCCACTGCCAGAAGTCAGCCTGATGAGTGTGTGTGCTGAGCCGGGTTCATGGACACAGCAGCTAGTGAGCCCGTGCCTTGGGGCCACTTCCCTGCAGAGCTGGGCCCCCTCAGGTGTCCTATTCAGGGCTTATCCCCCACAGACAATCTGTCTTCGTGTCTCTGGGTATTTCACAGGACTCAAAAAGGGGTCATTTCTGGAGCTCTCATTGTGGCTCAGCGAGTGAAGGACCTGACATAGTGGGTTTAATCCCTGGCCTCGCTCAGTGGGTTAAGGATCCAGCGTTGCTGCAAACTGCGGTGTAGGTCACAGAGGCAGCTTGGATTTTGTGTTGCTGTGGCTGTGGTGTAGGCCGGCAGCCGCAGCTCCAATTTGACCCCAGCCCGGGAACTTCCATGTGTTGCAGGTGCGGCCATAAAAAAAGGAACAAATGGGCGGCGGGGTGGGGGGGAGCAATTTTTTTCCATTATGGTTTCTTATAGGATATGGAATATAGTTCCCCATGCTATGCAGTAGGACTTGTTGTTTATCTATTTTATACATAGTAGCATTTATCTAATAATCCCAAACTCCTAGTCTATCCCTCCCCCACTCCCTTTTCCCTTTTGGTAACCATAAATTTGTTTTCTATGTCTGTGAGTCTGTTTCTGTTTTGTAAATAAGTTCACTTGTATCATATTTTAGACTCCACGTATAAGTGGTATCATATAATGTGTGCCTTCTTTGTCTGACTGATTTAGTATGATAATCTCCATCCACGTTTGTTGCAAATGGCATTATTTCATTCTTTTTATAGTTGAGTAATATTCCATGGTATATATGTACCGCGTCTTCTTTATCCACTCCTCTGTCAATGGACATTCAAGTTGTTCCCACGTCTTGGCTCTTGTAAACAGTGCTGCAATGAATTAATATGAAGAGTGCTTGTATGTTTTTGCATTAGAGTTTTCATTTTTTTCTGGATATATGCCCAGGAGTGGGTTGCTGGATCATATGGTAACTTTATTTTTAGTTTGGTAAGGCACCCCCATACGGTTTTCCACAGTGGTTGCACCAATTTACAACCCTGCCAACAGGGTAGAAGGCAAACCCCAAAACTAACACTTACCAGTTGGGTGACTTGAGCAGGTCACTGACCCTGCTCAGCCTCAGTGTCATCATTTATGAAATGGGCATAATAATAGTCCTAATCTCATAGGGTGGCTTTGAGAATTAAATGGGTCACAAATATAAAGCAGATACAATGGCGTTGTTGGCGCATCGTAATTCTGTAGAAACATTTGGCTGTATTATTTAGCACATTTTTTTTCTAGGAGTCTTCCCCCCCCCCCTTTTTTTTTAGGGCTGTACCTGCAGCCTGTGGAAGTTGCCAGGCTAGGGGTTGAATCAGAGCTGCAACTGCTGGCCTACACCACAGCCACAGCAACGCTAGATCTGAGCCGTGTCTGCAACCTACACGACAGCTCATGGCGCCGCCAGATCCTTAACCCACTGAGCGAGGCCAGGGATTGAACCTGCCTCCTCCTGGATGGTAGTCAGATTCATTTCCACTGAGTCACGATGGGAACTCCTTGTCAGAGATCTCGATCTTGAGATACTTTCACAATTGCTCTTCACAGTAGCATCTGCATGGATGCAAATGTCCTTAAAATATTTCTGGTTCATGATGTGACAGAGTTCCCTGGTGGCCTAGCAGTTAAGGACCTGAACTTGTCACTGCTGCGACTTGGGTCACTGCTGAGGTGTGGATTCAGTATTTGGTCCTGGAACTTTCGCCTGCTGCAATGATGTGGCAAGGCAAAGGGGTACCTACAGGAGGGTCAAGGGGGTCCAGGTGGGAGGGCAAGTATGTGATGCTAATATGAGACTATGTCTGGCACGATGCCAGGAGGGAACCAGCCCATGTGACAGGCATGGAAGAAGGGAGAGACGGCTCCCCACTCTCAGCTATGACCAGACCTGGACCTTGAACTCTCTGAGAACTGTTGCATGAAAACATCAGCTTGATGTGCTGCAGAAAATAGACCAGCATGGTACCTGGGCTCATTAAAGCTGGTGTCAGAAGCAACACAGAAAGCGCTTCTGGGTCTTGAGTAAACACCCTGTGTACTCCCAGCAGCACGTTTCAGGCACCGAACCACAATGTGGAGGCCAAACCGATCTGGAATTACTGATCAGATTGCCTGAGGTCCTGGTCACTGTGATGCTGAGGCATGAACCCCAGCACCCCCACCCCTTATCCAGGTGGCTGTGTGGATTGGTAGGCTCAGGGGCTCAGTTCTCTGTCTTCCTGTCTCTCTTGCTGCATGCCTGTTTGAGCATGTTCAGCTTCAGTGTAAAAGGCAGTAGGATGCTTAGACCCTAGATCTAAGCCATGTGCTCAGGATCCTTCCCGGTCGATGACGAATTCAGCTCATGGGATGCTCTGGCTAACATGGAGTCCTGACAACCAATCTGTAATTGTCCTCTGTGCAAGCAGGTGCAGTGGTTGCTGGCTCAGGGTCTGAGCATCCTTTACGGCTAAGAAGGACGCAGGATAAAGAGGTTGAGTGGAGACTTACCCTGCAGGAAGAGATAGTGGCTAGAATGACCTTTTGGGAATCAGACAGAGATGAATTCAATGCCACTTAGTCTATGACTGGCTTAACCTGCATCTCCTTTTTCTGGTTAATGGAAACAATACAACTTGTCTTGCAGGGCAATGGTGATGTGATTGAGCAATATTCTATACATAAAATCAAACACAGGTTGAAGCGATATGCATCTCTGCACTGCAAAGCTCCTAAGAGTAATAATAACAGTGGTGTCACTATTATTAAACTTTGCAGTATTCATCAAAGAAGACGCTCATGTCTCCTCCCTGGGTACGCCTTGTCACACATGGTTTGGATGTGCCATGGCATAGCTCATGGTGGCACTTGCTGTGCAACCGTGACACTAAAGAGAAGTGGGGGTGGCACCAGATTTAGAATCTCAAAGTCTGAATTCAAGTGCCAACCGACTCTGCCACAGACTAATTTTGTCACCCTGGGCAAGCAAGCTGTGTCTTCAGATTCCTACATGAAAATAAAAATGTTGAATGTGATTATAAAATAAAGACTCCCAAGCAAACACCCTTATACAACACCAGACCATCACCAACACCTGTGAAGACCCCCGTGTCCCCTCTTTCATTTCCTAGTCCTCTCCCTCTGTATCTGGTGCCATTCGCACCCCCTATTACCGCCAGAATTTTTGATTGACCATTCCTTGCCAGCCAGTTTCTTAATTTCTCATACATTTGCTAAGAAGATTGTATCTTGTATGTGGACGGTGCAATGCAAATGCTCATGATTGCAATTCCCTTGTTTTTAAGTCTACAATCATTATGTTGCTACAGACGGGAGATTAGATACCCACTGGCTGCATGTTTTCCAGCACGATGTCCTGATTTCAACAGTCAAGCGCTTTTTTTTTTTTTTCCTGCTCTGTGCTCATTGTCAGGGTGGCAACTCCCATACATGTCAACTCATCTGCTCTGGATGAAGAAAGCAGATAAGCCATATTTCTTCTCTCAGTTCCGCCAAGGGCATCTCACCTTGGAGTGGAGAACACAGACTTCTCAGCTTGCCTTCAAAAACATTCGCTTCCATATTTCAGAGGACTTTTGTTTATTCCTTGTATTTGGGCTGTGCGATGGGAAGCAGTGGTTCCCAATGCTGAATCAGTCTTACATTTGTATTCCCTTTGCTCACATGGTAAACCTTTACTGTGCGCCAAATATAAGAGAATTTTGAAGTACATTTTTACCCCCAGGAAGCTCCTGCTTTTGTGGGACAAGGGAGGACACAGACGCATGTCATAGAATACTTTGTGCTCTGAGACTGGTGCCCAGAGGCCTGAATGAGCATCTGGAGATTGACAAGAGGATGCGCAACACGGCTGAGGGGTCAGGGCCTGCTTCCCAGAAGTGACATCTGAGTGGGGTTCTGAGGGTAGAATAGGAGTTAGCCAGGGGGAAGATGGCTGGGAAGAATATGTGAGGCAGAGAAGAAAATAATAGAAAGGTTCAGTCCTGAAACAATGGGTGGGGACCTGGCCTAGCCTTCCTCACCTTGGCAGATGCTGCTTTTTATCCAGGATGTGGGAGACCTGACTCCTCCTTGGCATTGCTGTTTCCTTCATGCTCTCACCAACCCCCCTGAAGTCCAGTTACTCCGGCTCCTGAGTCCCTCTCAGGTCTTCTTCTTTTCACATCTAATGCAACCATTCTTGTCTGGTTTCTCCCCTACCTGGGCTTCTAGAGACATCTCCTCGCTCTTCTGCTTAAGCCCAGTCTTGCCCCCATCAGATCTGTTCTCTATCAGCTGGAGTGAATGTTCTAGCAGAGCAAATCTGGGTGCCCTCCTGCTTAAACCCTTCGAGGGCTTCCTAGAGCCCTCAACTTAAATTCCTAACATCTATACCCCTGCCTTTGAAATCCTGCACAGTCAACTGCTGCTTACCCCTCCATGGGCACACTTCCTGCCTCTCTCCCTCTCCGGGCCCACCAGTGGCGGAACAGAACCACTACTGGTGGCTTTCTAACAGCAGTGTGCTTGCCCACCCTATTGCAGTGTTTCTCCAGTGAAAGAGTTGGGTTTTTTGTCTTTTTTTTTTCTTTTTGTTAGGGATGCACCCTCAGGACATGGAAGTTCTGCCTACTATGGCTTACTGGAGTAGGTAATACTTGAATTTCGTCCCCCCCCCCAAAAAAAAAGCCCCCAAACAAAAAATAAACAAAACAAGCAAGTGTAATGAATTGACCTGGAAGATGCCGAGAACAGGCAAGGCAGAAGGAACAGAATGTGCAAAGAAGAGAGAGCATTGAATAGATGCCATCAAGATTCAGATGCTATGTCCAACTCATCAAGTTGTGTGCATTAAATGTGTGCAGATTTTTGGCATTGCTGCAGCTGTGGCATAGGTCACAGCTGTGGCCTGGAAGCAGTTCCTATCCTGGGAACATCCATATGCCATGAGGGGGGCTATAAAAAAAATATGTTCAGATTTTTGTGTATCAATTATACCTCAATAAAACTTTAAAAAAAATCCAGACACTGACGTCTTCATGTTGGGATTGCATCTTGAAGATCTGATTGGAGAAATTTCTTCAGGCCCTCTCTTTCAGCCAGAAGGAATGAAAATAAAGAACTCTCTCTATTGACCAAGAAAATCTTGAATTATTAGTTTCAAATGTCAGGATGTCTAGGTCATCTGAGGCAATGCTTTCAGTACACCCTTGCCTTGCATGTGGGGTGGTTGGGGTGATGAATACGTTCCTTCTAGAAAGGTTGCCACCTTGGCGGTAATGAACTAAAGCTTTAAAGGACAAGGTCTTCTCACGCAAGTGTCGTGTATCTTCAATTAAGTCTTGTTAAGCAAATCTTTTCCTTTTTTTTTTTTTTTTTCCCTAAACAAAAAAGTTAGACACAACAACAGCAAAAATCCTACCCCTCCTTTTTCAATCTGGGGAAAGAAGTTGGGATAATTATAGATTGTTTCCCTTTGATCATTATATAAATGTCATCCTTTGCCTGGACTGTCCTTCTAGTGGACATTTTTACCCAAGATGTTTACATTTCTGCAACACATTTGGAACAAATGAAGCAGCCGTTCTGCAGGGAAATGGCATTGACGGTTGCCATGGGAACTCTGTGAAGTCACAGAAAGTAGATTATCTCATAATGCATTCGCTAGTGTCAGAAACAGGCAGCTTGACTAGAGAACAAACTACTAATTAACGAGGGACAATTCAGGGCCAGAGAAAAGGAGCAACGCAGAAGGCCACCTCAGACAGGTCATGTTCAAGCTAATTTATTCGTTACTTTGCTCTACTCAAACCAAGTTTTCTGATTGCTTTCCACCCATAGAAATCTATTTTAACCAATTCAGACTTCTTTATGAGAAAATTAAAAAAAAAAGAATTTGACATTTGGGTGAAACGTTTAGGACTCAAAAAAATTCTTTTGCTCAGTCTGTGAGATTTTTAAATGAAATGTTTTACTTATTTATTTATTTATTTTTTGTCTTTTTGCCATTTCTTGGGCTGCTCCTGCGGCATATGGAGGTTCCCAGTCTAGGGGACTAATTGGAGCTGCAGCCTACGCCAGAGCCACAGCAACACCGGATCTGAGCCGAGTCTGCAACCCACACCACAGCTCTCGGCAACGCTGGATCCTTAACCCACTGAGCAGGACCAGGGATCGAACCCACAAACTCATGGTTCCTAGTCAGATACATTAACCACTGTACCACAACGGGAACTCCTAAATTAAATGTTTTAATCTTTTTATTTTGAAAGTCTTTGGAAGGCTATAAGCTTAATGATTAAGGGTACAGGTCCTAGCATCAAAACGCTTGGGTGTGAATTCTGGTTTTGAAGCATTAGCACTTTGGCCTCAGACAGATGACTCTACTTCTCCAAGCCTCAGCTTCCTCATCTGGAAAATGGGAATAATGATACTACTAGCATCTGCCTGGGCAATACACATTTCCACTGCATGGGGCTGCTTTGAGGATTAGATAATCTGTACAAAAAGGCTCAGCACAATGCCTGCTCATATTAAGGGTTCAGCATGTGTTCTGCAGTCTGTGTGTGACGAAAGTTCCCAGATTTCCTGGCACAGAAGCTAGAAATTCAAAAAAGCTCATCGTGTGAGAAAAAAACCCCAGAAAATCTGCGCTTATCACAAAAGCTGCCTTAAACTAGCTTCAAAATCACTTGGAAAGCCTTATCGAACCATAGATGTTAAAGCCCCACCCAAGACCCCTGAGTCGGTATGTCTTGTGAGACCCAGACATATACATTTTACTTGATTTTTAAAAATGTTATGGAAGTATAGCTGATTTATAATGTTATGCTAATTTCTGCTGTACGGCAAAGCGACTGAGTTATTCATATATATTCTTTTTCATATTCTTTTCCATTACGGTTTGTCACAGGATATTGAATATAGCTCCCTGTGTTATACGGGAGAAACTTGTTATTAACCCATCCTATATATATAATAGTTTACCTCTGCTAAGACCAGATGCTCAGTCTTTCCTCCCCTCACCTGGCAACCACAAGTCTGTTCTCTATGAGTTTGTTTTTATTTCATAGATAGCATCATTTGTATAATATGTTATTTTTATTTTTTATTGTTTTTTAGTTGTATAATGATCATAACAGTCTGATTTCACAGGATTTCTATCCCACAGCCCAAGCTGTATAATATTTTATTTAAAAACTTTTTTGGCTTTTTTTTTTTTTTTTAGGGCTGCCCCTGAGGCATATGGAAGTTCCCAGGCTAGGGGTCATAGGGGTCAAACTGGAGCTGCAGCTTCCGGCCCATGCCACAGCCACAGCAGCAAAGGATCCGAGCTGCATCTGTGACCTACACCATAGCTCAGGGCCATGCTGGCTTCTTAACCCACTGAGCGAGGCCAGGGATCAGACCTACATCCTCATGGATACTAGTCAGGTTCATTACTGCTGCGCCATGATCGGAATGACACCTCTCTCTTCTCATACCACATGTGAAAGAGCAAATTTCAGGGTGACATGGTCCCTGTCTAGTGGCATCAGCAGCTGTCTGTGTGCATGCATGCATTTAGATGCTACAAGCATATGATTCAGAGAAGACTAATATCTCTACTCGAAAGCCTTTATTTATTTATTTGCACAGAGCATATTTAATTCCAAGGTGCTCAAGGCATTTTGCAAACATTAAATGAAGTGTTAATCCTCTCCATGTCTCTATAAAGCAGGGGGGAAAAAAGTCTTTTATTATAAACCATTATGAACTAAATCTGGAAAATAGACTTCACAGGAATAGGCGTATTCAAGAAGGATGAGCAGAGAAAGAAGATGCAATGGGAAGAAGAGACCTCCGTGAAAAGAAAAGTCCCTGTGGTTCTCTGCCAAGTAGGGAAAATCTGACAGAGTTTGGTCCCAAACCCGCTGCCCACAACCCATATGGTGATTCAGGATGCTTGTTGTTGGTTTTGCTATATATTACCTTAGTAGATAGATAACTTTGAGTAAGGGACTTCCCTGCTTGAGGACTAAATTTCCTGATCTGTAAAAACGGGATCAGAAGAGGATTTCCCTCAGAGACCTAAGGAAAAGAATATTTATGCTGTGTTGCCTTTATCCTCATTCTCATCGTCACCGTCACCCTCTTCACCAACATCCCCTTCAACGTCATCAATACCATCATCACCGCAATTCTCATCATCATCACATGTAACCATTAAGCACATCTCTTTTTTTTTTTTTTTTTGCTATTTCTTTGGGCCGCTCCTGCGGCATATGGAGGTTCCCAGGCTAGGGGTTGAATCGGAGCTGTGGCCGCCAGCCTACGCCAGAGCCACAGCAACGCGGGATCCGAGCCGCGTCTGCAACCTACACCACAGCTCACGGCCACGCCGGATCGTTAACCCACTGAGCAAGGGCAGGGACCGAACCCGCAACCTCATGGTTCCTCGTCGGATTCGTTAACCACTGCGCCACGACGGGAACTCCAGCACATCTCTTTCTTGGTCACTGCTGGTAAGGGATTATTTTGCCCCAGCCAAAGCTGTGCCTGGAAGGTCCCCACGGAAGATCAATGGCAGAAATGTCCTCGATTCTCTACCCTGCCCTCTTTCTATGTCCTTAACAGCGCAACTTGTCAGGTCCTTTTGTCTCTATTTCCTTACCTCTTGAATTTGGGCTGGCTGTGCAATTTGCTTTGGCTGATCGGCTGCAGAAGAAATGGTACCATTTCAGGGTGGAGCTCAGACCTCACGTGGCCTGGCATGCTTCTGTTTAACCCTCTTGGAACCTTGCCTTGCCACCATGAGAACCAGGCCAAGCTAGGATGCTGGATGATGAGAGACCTGTGGTCCAGGAGTCCTCACTGCCCAGCTGACAACTGTCTTCACTTGGTCATTTCTCAGCCACCTGCCAGATATGACCACAGACCCATGAGTGTGGTCAACAGATAACAGGCTCTGCCTGGCCCAGATCCGTGAAACCACCCATCTCACCTGTAAATGTGTGAGCACTAAAACGTGGGTGCTGTATCAAGTTAGTTATTTGGGGGAGTGGTTTGTTAGGTAGCAGTAGGTAACTGCTACAACTGTCTTTTCAGACTTACCCTTTGTTGATTTTGCCAGAATCTTTCTTCCCTAACTTGTAAAGATTATTCCATTCTATGAACTTATTTATTTATGGCTAACCCAGATCTGGGTCAACGAGGGGAAATGAACCAGTCAAAGTCCCAGTCAACAAGAAACAACCATCCAGCTGGGTACGTGAACTATGGCAGGTAACTATAGTGAACAGTGGAAGGTGTAATCACCATAAGAGAATTATCAATGCAAAAATAGCGTTCTGGGAAGAAAGAATATTTCTAGCTTGGAGTTGGAGCAGAACGGGAGAGCTAGTGGAAGTCACATAAAGAAATTCCTCCAGGAGGAATTCCTCAGTGGTAACAAACCCGACTAATGTCCATCAGCATGTGGGTTCCATCCCTGACCTCGCTCAGTGGGTTAATGATCTGGCATTTCTGCGAGCTGTGGTGTAGATCAGAGACGTGGCTTGGATCCCACGTTGCTGTGGCTGCGGTGCAGGCCGGTGGCTACAGATCCCTTTTCAACCCCTCGCCGGCGAACCTCCATATGCCACAGGTGCAGCCATAAAAGGCAAAAAAAAAAAATAATAAAAATAAATTCCTTCAGGATGTCTCAAGCACTACCTTCCCCTCCCTCTCCATTTTCACTGTTCAACCTGACTTCCTGGACAGGTTGTGAGAGCTTTCGGATTCATTTCCCTTTTCTAGACTTGCCCCCACTCCAATCCATTCGTCTGTCAAGTGATTTCCTCTGACAAGCAAATATGTCTCGGTCACTCCCCTACTTGAAATCCGTTGGTTGACATACACATGCCATCTGGAGGTGACTCTGAGAAGGAGGAAAAAGTGGGCTGAGGTCGCTGGTGGGAGAGCAGGCAAGTGTGAGATGCTGACACCCCCCAGGGCAGCTGGGATCCGCATGCTGGTGCCTGCAGTGTCTATCCTGGGCCAGATTATCTAAACGCCAGTGAGTGTCTCCACTCTCCTGATTGTGCTGAGGGCTTGAGCCTTCAGCCGCGGAATTTGACAGAACAAGAAGGAAGGACACAGAGCAACGACTTCCTAATTAAGATTTCCTAGGGCTATGATTTAAACTGGCTTTTGTTTCCTCGGCAAACACTAAGGGATGGAGAGGCAAGCGTGGCCACAAGCTAGTGGTTGGGAAAGATGGGACCTTTGCAGATGGATTTGCAAAACATAAGCCACACCTGATTAATCGAGAGCAGGGAACAACCAGAGCTTAAGTGCAAAAAAACCCCCCTTTTTAAATCCTGTGTAAGCTGGTTTTGTAGGCTTGCTGATGGAATTTGTGCAGTGCCCAAGATGGAGGGTCAGCAAAGGAGATGTGTCAAGATAATCTTTCCAACAGTTTCTTTTTTCCTCCCTCCTTCTTTACCTTTCTGAACACTAAACTGATCTTCAACCAGTCTGATTTGAGCAACAATAATAAGAGCTTTTTGAGAGCTCCCACTGTGGCTCAGTGGTAGCAAACCCCACTAGTATCCATGAGGATGCGGTGGTTTTTTTGTTTGTTTGTTTGTTTTGTCTTTTGTCTTTTGTCTTTTTAGGGCTGCACCTGCGGCATATGGAGGTTCCCAGGCTAGGGGTCTAATCCGAGCTGTTGCTGCCAGCCTATGCCAGAGCCACAGCAACATCAGATCCGAGCCGTGTCTGCGACCTACACCACAGCTCATGGATCCATAACCCACTGAGCAAGGCCAGGGATTGAACCCGCAACCTCATGGTTCCCGGTCGGATTCTTTTCCTCTGCGCCAAGATGGGAACTTCCGAGGATGCGGGTTTGATCCCTGGCCTTGCTCAGTGGGTTAAGGATCTGGCATTGCCATGAGCTGCGATATAGGCCACAGAAGTGGCTTGGATCCCTTGTTACTGTGGCTGTGAGGTAGGCTGGAGCTGTAACTCTGATGTGACCCCTAGCCTGCGGACTTCCATGTGCCACAGGTGTGACCCTAAAAAGACAAAAAAAAAAAAAGGGCTTATGGTAGAATGTGTTTAGAGGTTAAAAACACACAAATTTATTTAGGTATTAAGCATTTCTTGTATTTGCTTCTTGTATAATAAATGGTTACTTAATTTCCATGAAGCTCCAGCCACGTCTGGTACTTGTTGATGGTGGCCATAGGCGTGGGCAGTGCGTAGGCTTCCTGGCTATACACGCTGCCTGGACTCTCATCCTCTCATCTGAAAATGGGGACAATATTTTCCTCAGGGGGATCTGGGGAGAGTTAAGTAAGTTATGGTACAGAAATTGCTTAGCTTGGTAGCTGACATGACATAGCCATGCAATAACTATTGGTTATTAACATGGCTATGTGCCAGGGATTTTAGAGGATTATTGAGTTTAATCCCCATAACCATCCTATGAGGCAGACCTTTGCCAAGTTCCCATAGCTAGTAGTTTGGATTTAATTTAGGCAGTTTAACTCTAGAATCTGTGCTATTAACTAGTTTACTTTGAATAGCATGTGCATTTTCCCTCTTCTCTGTCTCTTTCACTGTCTATTAACATCCAGCTCTATCTATCTATCTATCTATCTATGTATCTATCCATCATTTATTATCTATCAATCTATCCATCATCTATTATCTATCTCCCTATCTATGTATCAGTCTATTTACCTTCTTCTTCATCATCCTATTATTCACCTGCTGCCTTTCTCTATCAATCATTTACCTTCTACTGTCTGTCTACACATTCTACTTATTTGTGTATGTGTAACTAGCCCAATAATACAGAGAACAAAACAGAAGCTCAACAAACTTCACAGACCCCCAGATATCACAGCTGACTTTCTAGTTTAAAAATGTCTGACTCCAAAACCTGTGCTGGTTTTTTTTTTTTTTTTTCTTTAAACGACTTTGAGATTTTGAATAAAGTAGCCAGGGAGTCTTTTTTTCAGTACTGTTATTTTCAATTTTACGTTAAGAAAGAAAAATGTGAAAGTGTCAACTATCTCCCTCAACTACCTGTGCTCCGAGCAAATGAGAAACACATTTTAATGAGGTATTGGAGCTGACATTTTGGGGATGGAGAGGATGTATTTTTAGGAAGAAGGATGGTACGTATTACTCACCATCAAAGGCTTGGTAGCCTTCATGTCTCGATGCTCCGTTCTTCTTGCACAACCACAGTACTACTGTTTTAAAGGCAACAGGCTCGCCTAGAGACAAGTGGCACCCAGGAAACGTGTGACGTGCCCTCCACATTTATACAGAGAGACACTCTGTGGTTCCAACACAATTATCTGAGGTAATAGAGGAGAGCCAGCAGCATACAGAATCCAAAACAGCAGGCAATCTTCAAATCGGAACTCTTTAGCTTTGGAATGCATGGCATGCTTTGGGGTAATTTTGCGTCTGAATAACTTTCCTAAGGAGGCTTCCCATAAACCAGCGTGACCTCTTTAGCATATATCCCAGGATATATAAATCCCTCCTCAGTCGTTCCCAACAACTGGGGAGAAGACGCCTGGTTGGCACCTTTTCCCACTTTGTGTCCATTGGTCCCACCCAGTGCCTCTCGCCTGAAAGTCCGCTGCTTCAAGCCACAACGCTGCTCTCAGCAGATGACTTTATTCCAACCCCACCAAGAAAATGGAGCGAGCCTGCCATGATTTCCCTCCACTTCCCTCCCATCCATCTCTAAAGGAGAATATCTAAGCAAACCCAGGTCCTAGATTTCCTAGACCCTCCCAATGTCAATGATTCTGTCTTCTTTTTCCAATACACGTTAGAAATACCCGGAAAGGGCAATTTTTTTGAATCCAAAGTAAATCTCCCTAGATTGCCGCTCTTTGACCCCAAGTGACACCAATCGCTCTGTGTTCAGATATTTGGCTTAAAAATATGAGCACTTACCCTAGGACTCCTCTCCTTCCCCCTCAGAGGAAGAAGGAGTTCTCCACTTTCCAAATAAATCCTTCTTATGTGTCCTGGGTCCATTTCCTTAGGAGGCCATACCACTGCCTTCCCCGCCTCTACTTTCAAGCTCTTCTGTTTTCCTGGCTTCTTCTGGTAACCTTCAAACATACTTTAAAGCGTGTGCAAAATACATACAAAAATAAATGCAAAGATATCTACCAACCCCAAACTTGCCGTCCATCCCACTTCCTCCCCCGCCCCCTTGGCAACCACAAGTCTGCTCTCTATGTCCGTGAGTCTGTTTCTGTTCTGTAGATAGGTTCATCTATGCCATATTTTAGATTATACAGATAAGTGATATCCTACAGTATTTGCCTTTGTGTTTCTGACTTGCTTCACTTAAGATGAGAATCTCTAGGAGTTCCCGTCGTGGCGCAGTGGTTAACGAATCCGACTAGGAACCATGAGGTTGCGGGTTTGGTCCCTGCCCTTGCTCAGTGGGTTAACAATCCATCGTTGCCGTGAGCTGTGGTGTAGGTTGCAGACGCGGCTCGGATCCTGCGTTGCTGTGGCTCTGGCTTAGGCCGGTGGCCACAGCTCCGATTAGACCCCTAGCCTGGGAACCTCCATATGCCGGGGGAGCGGCCCAAAGAAATAGCAAAAAGACCAAAAAAAAAAAAAAAATTTCCCAGAACGCAACCTTTCCCTCAAGCTGCACCTGGTTTTCTTCTTCTTTCCATTGATGTTACTTTATCTTTTCCCCATTATCCACCGTGAAGCAATTCTGTGCTTAATCGCTCTTTCCACGGAGAAAACACATAGGAGACCAGCAACCTCCCTCGAAAAATTTTTTTCACACTGTATTGTTATTTTTCGGTGTCTATTTTCTCCCACTGGTCTGTTCTTTGTGATCTAGGAGCCTTGCTACTTCCGTGCTCTAGCATTCCACAGTGAGCCTAGCTCTTTTTTTCTAAAGGGGATACCCTCAGTCCAGTCCAGTGGAGCCTTTTCATTGTCAATCAAACAGTCTTCTCAGGTGCCTTTGCTGCTGCTGACTATCCACCCTTCTTGCAATTCTCTCATATTCTGGGCTTGAAGTTGCACCTAGTCTTGAGGTGAGAACAGGAATTTCCTGTTCCTAGAAGGAATGGAGAGTGTGCTCATCCCTGAATCCCCAGTGTCTTACACAGAGATGTAATAAATTGAACGGATTAGACTGGGTGAATCACGGTGGAGCTGTTAGAATTTTCTGTACTCTGCTTTCACTCCAAGGAAGGTATTACCTAAATAGGTTTTTAATTCTCAGAAATATCGGGTCTCTCCAGGATGTGGTAGTTTGAACACTACCTTATTTATATCCATGGATCACAAGACACTTGTAGCTAATAAGTATGGAATACTCTGTGTTTAACCTTAAAACATTTTTTTTTTTGAAATAAGTAGCCTAAAGAGGTTTTAAATCTAATTTCAACTAAGAAATCTGGTTGAAGGTCAAGTGCGCCTTATCTCTTTTGCAAGAGGAAGCTATAAATGTGCCCAAAGCTACCTGTAAGATGAGTGGTCAATACGAAATTAAAAGCTAAACGTATTGCACCAAAGAATAGGGGGACGATTGATTGCAAAAAACAGCCTCAATTCTTTATTGCTTCCTGTATCCTTGCCTTCTGAAATGTTGTTTTTCAGTGAAACACCCCCACCCCTTTGAATCTCAATGGGCTTCATGACCGTCTTTATCCAACCGAATGTGGTGGAAGTGTCTGCGTGCCAATTTCCAGTTTCAACCTACGGCTCAGAAGGTCTGGCAGGCTTCTACTGATCCTCTGAGAACTCCGTTATCTCCCCATGAACAAATCTGGGCTTGCACATTGGAGAAGGAGTGACGATGTGAGGTAGAAATAAATCACTGTGGAGGAGACCACCCTAACTAGTCAAGCCCCAGATGATGGTCCTGCTGACGACAAATATTTGAGCCAGCCCAGCCAAGATCAGCCGCGTACGGCTCCGCTCAGCCCAGCAGCACCGCCCAGGGAACCCACAGATTTATGAGCTGAACACACAACTGCCAGTGTAAGACACCATGCTTTAGGGGGGTTAGCATATCTAGACAAAGGAAAGGACCGGGTCAAAAATATCTGATCAATGGGTCTGGCTGTCTTAATGATGCAAGGACACTTGTCTGAACTTATCGATTATCTTGATCTTTTAAAAACAGATTCACTGAAATGTAACTCACGTGCCATACAGTTCATCTATTTAAAGTGTATACTTTAGGGAGTTCCTGTTGTGGCCCAGTGGAAACAAATCAACTAGTATCCATGAGGATGTGGGTTCGATCCCTGGCCTCACTCAGTGTGTCGGGGATCCAACATTACCATGAGCTGCGGTGTAGGTGGAAGACGTGGCTCGGATCCATGTGGCTGTGGCTGTGGCATAGGCTATAGCTCTGATTTGATCCCTGTCTTGGGAACATCCATATGCTGCAGGTGTGGCCCTCAAAAGCAAAATAAACAAACAAAAAAGTACGTACTTCAGTGCCTTTTCGTGTATTCAGAGAGGTAGAATCATCACAAAATCAATTTTAGAATATTTTTATAGCCTCTCAAAGATTTTCTGTCATTTCCAATTTCCCCTCCCTCCTTCCCCCAGCCCTGGGCAACCACTAACCTATTTTCTATCTGTACAGACTTGCCTGGAAATGTCATAGAAACGGAATCATACAATATGTGATCTTTTTGTGACTGGATTCTTTCCTGAGCACAACGTTTTCAAGGTTCACACATGTTGTAGCATCTCTCAGCACTTTACTTCATTTCTTTTTATCACCAAATAATATTTCATTATATAGATAGACCACTTTCCATGTATCAGTTCATCAGTTGATAGATATTTGGATTATTTCTCCTTCTTTGCTTTTCTAATTAGCACCACTGTGACCATTTGTGTACAAGCTTCTGTATAGATATATGCCTTCACTTTGTGTGTATGACTAGGAATGGAATTGTCTACGTTTAATCTTTTGAAGAACTGCTAGACGTTCCCACAGTGGCTGCACTGTTTTTCATTCCCAGTAGTGACTCAACTTTGTCCCCATCCTTGCCAGCACTTGTTATTATCTGCCTTCTTGATTACAGCCATCCTGATGGGAAGGAAGTGATATCTTATTGTGGTTTTAGTTTGCTATTCCCTGATGGCTAAGAATGTTGAGACATGTGTTTATTGCGTCCATTTGTATATCTTCTTTGGAGAAACTTCTATCCAGATCCTTTCCGTACTTTCGAGTGAGCTTTTTTTTCTTTTTCATTACCGAATTATATCTTGATAATACTTTCCATGTGAAAAGCTAGATTTTCAAATGAAATTCAGTTACCCATCGTCTTTACATATATCTTTACTTAGTTTAGTGATTCCCAACATGACTGACCATCGGATATATTTTGGGGGGCCTTTTGAAAACAGAACATCTTGAGCTCTACCCTTGGAAATTCCAATCTGGAAGGAATGGGGAAAGTTCAGGAATTTATATTTAAACCAAATTACACAGGAGATACTATCAATCAGCCAAATTTAGAATCACTACCATGTGCTATATATTTCTAGGTAACGTCATGTTGAGAAGTAAGGGGACTTAGCTATTACAGGTTAATATCAGGGGACAATAAAGACTTCTAATTCTATCACTGGGTATATTATTTTCAGCATGTAGGAAGGCTTAATAAATGCTGTGTCTGGATCAAAGCAATGGGCAAAGGATACACAAGGTTCAGCTGTAACACTTTATTAACTGCTTTGAAAAGCACAGACTCTGCTTTCTGTGGATTGTAACTTACAGGCCCCAGAGGAAAAACTAACAAGACTTCAAAGGAAAAAACAACTTATTGTTCCTTGCTATGTTCAATAGCAGTGGTCTAAATAGACTTCTAACTGGGAGATTGTGGAGGAGACCTGAGGGAAGAAGGTTTTTTTGTTTGTTTGTTTTTTGTTTTGCTATTTCTTGGGCCGCTCCCGTGGCATATGGAGATTCCCAGGCTAGGGGTTGAATCGAAGCTGTAGCCACCGGCCCACGCCAGAGCCACAGCAACGCTGGATCCGAGCCTCGTCTGCAACCTACACCACAGCTCACGGCAACGCCGGATCCTTAACACACTGAGCAAGGCCAGGGATCGAACCCGCAACCTCATGGTTCCTATTCAGATTCATTAACCACTGCGCCACGACGGGAACTCCGGAAGAAGGTTTTTTTTTAATTTTTTTAAATTTTTTATTTTTTATTTTTATTTATTTATTTATTTATTTTCCCACTGTACAGCAAGGGGGTCAGGTTATCCTTACAAGTATACATTACAATTACATTTTTTCCCCAGCCTTTCTTCTGTTGCAACATGAGTATCTAGACAAAGTCCTCAATGCTATTCAGCAGGATCTCCTTGTAAATCTATTCTAAGTTGTGTCTGATAAGCCCAAGCTCCCGATCCCTCCCACTCCCTCCCCCTCCCATCAGGCAGCCACAAGTCTCTTCTCCAAGTCCATGATTTTCTTTTCTGAGGAGATGTTCATTTGTGCTGGATATTAGATTCCAGTGATAAGTGATATCATATGGTATTTGTCTTTGTCTTTCTGGCTCATTTCACTCGGGATGAGATTCTCTAGGTCCATCCATGTTGCTGCAAATGGCATGATGTCATTCTTTTTTATGGCTGAGTAGTATTCCATTGTGTATATAGACCACATCTTCCGAATCCAATCATCTGTTGATGGACATTTGGGTTGTTTCCATGTCTTGGCTATTGGGAATAGTGCTGCAATGAACATGCGGGTGCACGTGTCTCTTTTAAGTAGAGTTTTGTCCGGATAGATGCCCAAGAGTGGGATTGCGGGGTCATATGGAAGTTCTATGTATAGATTTCTAAGGTATCTCCAAACTGTTCTCCATAGTGGCTGTACCAGTTGACATTCCCACCATCAGTGCAGGAGGGTTCCCTTTTCTCCACAGCCCCTCCAGCACTTGTTATTTGTGGATTTATTAATGATGGCCATTCTGACTGGTGTGAGGTGATATCTCATGGTAGTTTTGATTTGCATTTCTCTTATAATCAGCGATGTTGAGCATTTTTTCATGTGTTTGTTGGCCATCGGAAGAAGGTTTTGAGTAGATTGTGGCGGGAACAGTAATGCTCAATGGAAAGCAATGGAATGTTCTTGAGCTTATTAAGTCAAGGCACCAATTAAGCATCACCCACCTTCCAGATTCAAATTCTGGGAGGAAACTCTTCCAGAGTCCCTGTGACCAAAGGGTCGAGAAGGACTCCAACTTTTGGGTCAGGCACCATTACTTGCAACTAATAAATATGTTGATTATTTTCACTTTGCAAAAAGTCTTTTTTTTTTTTTTTTCCTTTTCTAGGGCCGCTCCCATGGCATATGGAGGTTCCCAGGCTAGGGGTCGAATTGGAGCTGTAGCCACTGGCCTACACCACAGCCACAGCCACAGCCACATGGGATCCGAGTTGCGTCTGCAACCTACACCACAACTCACGGCAATGCCAGATCAAACCCAGGGATTGAACCCGCAACCTCATGGTTCCTAGTCGGATTCGCTAACCATTGAGCCACGATGGGAACTCCTGCAAAAACTCTTAACAGAGGGGTTTGTAGCACAGTTCATTATATAGCTGGTCCCTTGACAAGCAGGATATACATCTGTATGTAAACTGTGGTTATAATCTGCTTAAACAAGGATAGAAAAAAGCCTAGAAGGAAGTAACCCAAAGGATTAACATTCTGTACAGTCCAGTTTCCTCCAAATGAATGTAAATAGTTTTTTTTTTTAATTAGCAGATTTCTCTCTCTCTCTTCTTTTTTTGTTCTTTAGGGCCCTGCAGCATATGGAAGTTCTCAGTCTAGGGGTCAAATCAGAACAGTAGCTGCCAGCTTGCACCACAGCCACAGCAATACAGGATCCAAGCCATGCCTGCTACCTACACCACAGCTCATGGCGTCACTGGATCCCAAGCCCCTGGGCAAGGCCAGGGATCGAACCCACATCCTCATGGATACTAGTTGGATTCGTTTCCACTCCACCATAGCAGGAACTCCCAGCTTTCTCTTTCTCTCTCTCTTTTTTTTTTTTGTCTTTTGTCATTTAGGGCCACACTCGTGGCATACGGAATTTTCCAGGCCAGGGGGTCAAATTGGAGCTGTAGCCGCCAGTCTACGCCACAGCCACAGCCACAGCAACATGGGATCTAAGCCGTGTCTGCGACCTACACCACAGTTCACGGCAATGCTGGATCCTTAACCCACTGAGCGAGGCCAGGGATCGAACCCAAGTCCTCATGGATACTAGCTGGGTTCGTGAACTGGGGTGCCATGGTGGGAACTCCCCAGATTTCTCATTTGAGGTAGGTAATACATTTAGATTTAGGTGCCTAGAATCAAAAAAACCAGGCTGTCTAGATTTAAATTCTAGCTCTGCTACTTATTATCTGTGTGGACTTGAAAAATTAATACCCTCTTCTGTGTCTTGTCTCATCATCTTTAAGAAAAGCATCCTAGTAGGACATTCCTTGTAGAGTTGTTGAGAGGATCAAATGAGTTGAGCTATGTAAAGGGTTTCCCTGTGTACTGGGCATTTAGTAAACACCATAGCAGTTGGATATGATGATGACGATGGTTTTAACTTTGTTGATGTTGGACTGATTCATTCATCTTTTCACTCAGATAGTCATTGAGCATCTTCCTGTGCCAAGGTCTATGCCCACCAGGCATTAATAGTACAGAGATAAGAAAGTAGAGGTCCTTGTTATCAAGCCCATGGCAGTTCCAATAGGAAACCCTTCTCTTTTTCTCCTTCACGTTGATGGAGTGTTCACAGCTTCAGGCTTGTGACAGGTCTAGAGCCCTCACAGGGTTGGTGGTGTGCCCATTTTCTAAATACCACTGTCTTCTATTTCTGTTCCTCCTTGTTCACGTACAATGGTACCTTCCATCCATTGTTTGCTTATCACATGCCATGCCTTGCACCATGCTGGGTGTTTTTCAGGCATCGTGGTTTTGGAGACTTCCCTTTGCCCTTCAGGGTTAATACTGTGATATCCATATAATGCAATATGGAAAACAAGTTGCTGAAAGGTCCAGTGCTTCGGCTGTCCGTTGCTACTAACTGTGATCCCCAAGCAGATGCTTTTAATGACTATAAGGTTTTCCCTACATTCCCGTTTATATCTACTGGAACAAGCACTCTCATCAACCTCTCCAGCCATTGCTTCTCATGAATTTGCTGTCGGGTTTTGTAAGGAACCAGGGTGCTGTGAAGGTTGAGGCAATGCCTGAATCGGAAGAAAGCATCCATCAAATGACTCACGGATTGCAGTTACAGAAATGACGTTAAAATTCTCTGCTCACAGAATCAGATCGTGATAAATAGCAGTCCTGTATCAAACCCTTTCCATCCTCAAACCCCAGAGTAATAAACCATTCGGATAAAACCCATGCTTCTTCAAGGGATGAGACAGAACTTTCCTTTGGATGGGAAGTATGTGGCTGGGCTTTTTGAAGAGAGATGGCCCTTTAGAGCCATTTCAGATCGAATTTGCCCCACATTGGGAGATAAATATCATTTTTTTTGGTCTTTTTGCCATTTTCTGGGGCTGTTCCTGCAGATATGGAGGTTCCCAGGCTAGGGATCCAAGTGGAGCTGTAGCCACCGGCCTACGCCAGAGCCACAGCAGCGCAGCATCCGAGGCACGTCTTCAACCTACACCACAGCTCACGGCAACTCTGGATCCTTAACCCACTGAGCAAGGCCAGGGATCAAACTCACAACCTCATGGTTCCTTGTCGGATTCGTTAACCACTGAGCCACGACGGGAACTCCAAATATCATGTCTTATGTCAATGACTAACCCTAGCCAAGCTGGTGTTCCCTGCCAGCACACCCTCCCTGTGCTTTGCAAGACTGCTCTGTGCCTCTCTATTTCCAGAACACACAGAGTTAATGCCATAGCTTAAGTGGGGGTTTATACAAGAGGAAACAGATCTTTCTTTTGTGGTTGGTATTTTATCTCAGTGCCTTTAGTTATACATTAACACCTGTAGACATTTTTAATACCCTATGCGGGATATGCTATATTTTGGCCACCATCATTGCCATGGAAATTGCTTGGAAACTGTAAGGTAACAAACAAAAAAGGACTTTGATTCTCATGGTTGATTCCATATCCTTTTTCTCTGGGCCTTTTATACATTAATTTTTGAGTTCGTTTGGCATCATCTTTCTGCATTCTTATAAGTTCCGAAGAGCAGAACCCCTAATTCTCTGTGCTTCTTAACCTGGTCTGAGCCCCTGTGAAAATTGTGCCATAGTGAGAATTATCTTTTATCATTTCTCCCGTCTCTACTCGATCTATTCATACCAAGGTTAATTCTTTTGTCTGTCTTATTCTTGTGGATTTGGAAAGTGGTCTGGCATGAGCTGGTAAACACTTCAGGTTTTCTCTTGATAGTAGGGCTTGATTAAAATTATGTTTATACTGGACTTTCAGGTAGTGTAATGGGTCAGGAAAAAGATATTACAGTTCAAACTTCATCTGGCGTTTAAAAATAGGTTGAAGATTGGGCTTGGCCACCTGTGGTGACTGAAAGTTTTTTTAGTGCATCCAATTTGAAAATGTAAGTGAGATGTCTGTAAAATCGCTAGGGATAGTGGTTTCAGGTTATGGCAAGTTAAAGTTGCAAGGTGTCTGGAGTCCTTGATGGGAGGCCACCACTTGGCGGAGTGAGGTTGGAAGGGAAAGAGTCTGCTGAGTCTTGAGTATCTACCAAGTCAATCCCAAGTTGCCGAGTGGAATGTTGGTGTTAGGAAAATAAAAAACTTCTTTATGTCTTAGTCCAGTAATGCAACTAAAGACCTAAGTCATTCTAGCTCTAAGAGCAGACTGAAGAGAGAGAGAGTTGAGAAGAACTGAAGTCTAACCTCAGGACTCTTTCTTGTTTTACCACCTTTAAGAGGGGCGCATTTGTTTATTTTCTCAAGTATCTTCTGAAAAGTGATAGATTTATGTACTGAGGCTGCAATAGCAGCTCAGGGTTCCACAGCTGGTGGTTGACAGGCAGGGCTGAATTTGAATCCAGGCAATCTAATGACCGAAATGAGGTGTTGAGATTAGGAGGAAATTATCCTAATTTGATAACACACCCAGGAAAAGGGTGGACATACTCATTACTCTAGTTGCATTTGATAAGACACCCTTCCCAATGTCCCAGGTAATATCATGGAGTGCTTTAACTCCAAACAGAAAACATTAGAGCTGTATAGAGAATCCCAGAGCATCTAGCTCAATTACTCATAGATTTAAAAAAAATTCTCTCCTGCTGGATAGCACGGGGAACTATATCTAGCCATTTGTGATGGAGCATGATGGAGGATAATGTGAGAAAAAGAATGTGTAGATAGATAGATATCTGACTGGTACAGCAGAAACTGACGGAACGCTGTAAACCAAATATAACAGAAAACATAAAAATCATTAATAAAAAAATTCTCAGTTATTTCATAGATATAAAATTTTAAAAATTTTATAAAAAGCAAAGGAAAAGAGAAGTGATCCACAGAAGATCCCCCCTCTCCCTGCCCCTGTGAATAAGATGCAGAAACAGAGACTTCCCACCCCCCAGTTCAGTGGACTTCCCTCTACTCACAGTGTGACCCATGGGGTTTCCAGAAGCCAATAGGGGAAATTATTTAAATGTAATTCTGAAGCTCCAAGTATTTTAGACCATGCCTAAATGGATACAAATGTCCTTGGATATAAGGTTGGGGTCACTCACTTAAGAAAATATTGAGGATTTGTCATAGCGATTCTTTGTGGAATATGAAGAACAAAGATGAATTATATTTTGTCTAAAACAGAACTGAGCTGTGCTGTATCCACACCTACCATTTTCCATCTATCCATCCTCCGAATTCCTTTCTTTCTCTCTCCTTCTACATCCAACCGATTATCAAGTTCTGTGGTGTAGTTTTCACCTCTTTAAGATCTCTTGCATCTACTCTCTTATCTCCATCCCCACCGCCTCCCCCAAGAGCCGCTCAACCCCACCCCAGCTCAGGGTAACATCTCCATTCCCCTGATCATCTACCACATCCCAACCAGTCTCCCTCCCCGACTTTCATGCAAATGTGATGATTTGATTCCCTTGCTTAAAATCTTCCTAGTTTCCAAGATAATGATGCTTTCCTTTGTTTTGCATAGCAAGCTCTTCATGATTGCTCCACCAGCTTCTTTATTTCCTCTCACTATCTCTGCCTCCCACCCCCCCTTCTCATCAATTTAGAACATGTCTGACACACCTGTGCCGTCCATAAATGTTTGCTGAAATGAAGCAAGAGGATTAATCTCCAAAATATACAAACATCTCATACAACTTTATATCAAAAAAAAGAAACCTAATTATAAAATGGTCAGAAGATCTAGACAGATATTTCTCCAAAGAAGACAGACAGATGGCCAAAAAGCACATGAAGAGATGCTCAGCATCACTAATAGAAAGATGCAAATCAAAGCTACAATGAGGTATCACCTTACATCTCTCAGAATGGCCATCAAAAAGTCTACAAACAATAAATGCTGGAGAGGGTGTGGAGAAAAGGGAACCCTCCTACACTGTTGGTGAGAATGTACGCTGGTACAACCCCTATGGAGAACAGTATAAAGGTTCCTTAAAAAACGAAATATAGAACTACCTTATGATCCAGCAATCCCACTCCCAAGCATATATTCAGAGAAAACTGTAATTTGAAAAGATGTATGAACCCCAATGTTCAGTGAAGAACTCTTTACAACAGCCAAGACATGGAAGCAGCCTAAGTGTCCATCAATAGATGACTGGCTAAGGAAGACGTGCTATGTACTTACAATGGAACATTACTCAGCCATAAAAATGAACGAAAAAGTGCCATTTGTAGCAACACGGATGGACTTAAAGATTATCGTACTAAGTGAAGTAAGTCAGACAGAGAAAGACAAACATCATATGAGATCACCAATATGTGGGATCTAATAGAAACAATACAATAGAACTTACAAAACAGAAACGGACTCAAAGATTTCCAAACAAAACTTGTGATTACCAAAGAGGAAATGTGGCAGTGGGGGGGGAAAATTAGGGGTTGGGATTGACATATATACACTATTAGATATCAAAGAAACAGGTAACAAGGACCTACTTATAGCACAGGGAAATTTACTCAACACTTTGCAATAACCTGTATGGGAAAAGAATTGGAAAAGGAATATATACACATAAAACAGATTTACTTTGCTGTATGCCTGGAATTAACACAAATTTGTAAGTCAACTCTATTCCAATAAAATTTAATAAAAGGTTTGCTGACTGGCTGCATAGGCAGGCACCCCAACCCTGGTGCTATTCCTTGAAATTTCTCCTGGTTTTCTCATTTACAATTAGCATGCTGGAAGGGAAGTTTCCCGTCTCTTACAATATGCTGTTCCCAGGGCCTGGAGTTCCAAAACCCAATAAACTCTTCCTTATCTTTTAAATTCCAGGTCAAACACGAACTCCTGTGACCCCCTGTTGTCTCTCTGCTTAATCTACACTAGACGAGACCCCGCCTCTGTATTTCTAAACACTAACTCTCCATGAGCAGCAACCCTCCCATGAAACTGTCCCATGTGGTCCTGTCTCCTCATTTTACAGCTGAAGAAGTGGAGGCTCAGAGCGAGGAAGGGATTAGCCCAGAAACACCTATTTGGTTAGAAGCAGACACAGCACTTAAATCCAAGTCTCGTAAAGCCCTGTTCATCTCTCCAATGCCCAGGACTTCTCCATAATCTTGCTGATTTTCACAGCAGTTGATAAAATTCTTCTCTCACGTGGTTGGTGTGTAACTTTGGGGAAGATGCTTAATCTCTCTGAGCCTCACTGTCCTCATTGGAAATTGCCCACGGGCATGGGCATGGGTGTCATACATAGTTTTACTGTGAGAATGAACTGCGAGAATTCATGTAAGGAGTTTAAGGCAGCTGTTGGCATGTACGTGAGTCTGCCACATTGCCCAATCTCAGGAGTCTTGTTCCTTATCCTTAGATGACCGTCCTGTTCAATTAATATCACTTATTATCATTGGTTTTACTTTCTAAGAGAGGCTCTGACTCCTATTTTGCCTTCTTGCCCAGGTTTACCCTCTGTGACTTTTGTTTCCTATTTGAAGACAGGAAGCCTTATGAGCTGGTAGAGCTATTTAAGATTTTCCAGGAGTTCCCATCGTCGTGCAGTGGTTAACGAATCCAACTAGGAACCATGAGGTTGCGGGTTTGATCCCTGCCCTTGCTCAGTGGGTTAAGGATCTGGCATTGCTGTGAGCTGTGGTGTGGGTCGCAGACACGGCTCGGATCCCGCATTGCTGTGGCTCTGGCATAGGCCGGTGACTACAGCACCAATTCGACCCCTAGCCTGGGAATCTCCCTGTGTCGGGGGAGCAGCCCTAGAAAAGGCAAAAAGACAAAAAAAAAAAAAAAAGATTTTCCACCCCTGAGTTCTGCTCAGCAGCCTGGTAAGAACAATCAAACCGGTGTGCCCACCTTAGGGTGACTCAGCAACACCGATTTGGACTTTCTAACCTGTACATATTCCCTGTATATCTACGGGGTGGAAAAGTAAGTGGGAATTCAGCAACCCTGAGCAAATGAAAGGAAATACAGTGTCAGCTGACTGTCAGATTTAAAGGGCAAATGCCATTTTGGAGAAAGGTCTCTTTGTCTGGTGGTTCTTTCCTTCAGGGCGCCATGCAGATCCAATCATCTGGAAAGTTAAGAAAGAATTATGTAGGCGTGAGTGTGACGATTCTTAGACTATGGGGATTATTAACTATTTGTGCTTTAGAGGGTTTTTTTATTTTTATTTTTTTATTTTTTTTGTCTTTTGTCTTTTTGTTGTTGTTGTTGTTGCTATTTCTTGGGCCGCTCCTGCGGCATATGGAGGTTCCCAGGCTAGGGGTTGAATCGGAGCTGTAGCCACTGGCCTACGCCAGAGCCACAGCAATGCGGGATCCGAGCCGCGTCTGCAACCCACACCACAGCTCACGGCAATGCCGGATCGTTAACCCACTGAGCAAGGGCAGTGACCGAACCCTCAACCTCATGGTTCCTAGTCGGATTCGTTAACCACTGCGCCACGATGGGAACTCCGATGGTTTTTTTTTGTTTTTCGTTTTGTTTTGTTTTTTGTTTTTGTCTTTTTAGAGCCGCATCCATGGCATATGGAGATTTCCAGGCTAGGGATTGAATTGGAGCTGTAGCCACTGGCCTATGCCACAGCCACAGCGGCACCAGATCCAAGCCACCTGCGACCTATACCTCAGTTCAGGCCATGCCGGATCCTTAACCCACTGAGCGAGGCCAGGGAGACTAGTCAGATTCGTTTCCGCTGACCCATGATGGGAGCTCCCATTTGTGCTTTAGAGTTAGACAATACCATGGCCTTGCATCCAGAATGAGTTTGGGGTGGGAAGGGGGACTTATGAGGATTGATTTTTACAACCGGAAAGCACATGATCTCAGACCAGACACGTGTGCAGTCCTGATTCCCCACTTCCTGCTTCCATCATGTTGACCAAATTGGTTTCCCTAAGACTCAGGATCCTCACCCATAAGATGGAAGTATTAATAACGCCTGTGTCAGCAGGTTGTTCATTCGTGTACAGGAAAATTTACTGAGTGCCTGTTATGTGACTGTCCTAGGTACTGGGGTGACAACATTGAACAAAAGAATATGAAGACTTGGGAGTTCCCGTCGTGGCACAGTGGTTAACAAATCCGACTAGGAACCATGAGGTTGCGGGTTGGATCCCTGCCCTTGCTCAGTGGGTTAAGGATCTGGTGTTGCCATAAGCTGTGGTGTAGGTTGAAGACATGGCTGGGAACCTCCATATGCAGCAGGAGTGGCCCTAGAAAAGGCAAAAAAGACACACACACACAAAAAAAAAAAAGAAAAAAGAAATGAAATGAAGATGCAGTTCTCAATGGCAGGCTTATTTCTTTGTCTTTCTCTGCCATGTTTTCCACACCCTTTTTTTTTTTTTTGTCTTTTTAGCTATTTCTTGGGCCGCTCCCACGGCATATGGAGGTTCCCAGGCTAGGGGTTGAATCGGAGCTGTAGCCACCGGCCTACGCCAGAGCCACAGCAACGCGGGATCCGAGCCACGTCTGCAACCTACACCACAGCTCACGGCCACGCCGGATCGTTAACCCACTGAGCAAGGGCAGGGACCGAACCCCCTCATGGTTCCTAGTTGGATTCGTTAACCACTGCGCCACGACGGGAACTCCTCCACACCCTTTTAACAGGCTATGTTGGGGGAGGGCTGCAATGGGACCAGACACAGTTACAGAAGGGGGTTTTTCTCATTCTTTTTAACCAACCTTGTTCAAAATGTCCACCGTCTTGAATCTAGGCTGGGACCGTACATTCTAAAATGTGTCTGTTGCCATGAACTTTGGTAAAGACAATTTCTCCAGATCCCTAAGGCCTGTGCTCCTGTGCAGGAAATCCTGGTGCCAGAGACAGAGCATTAAACACACCACACATGCCTCTTGGAATTACACTGCAAGATGATGGAAATAGTGGGCTCGTTCCATGTACCAGACAGTGTGCTGGAGGCTGGGCAGAGTGAGCGATGAGATAGACCAGGTCTCCGCCCTTAGGAAACCCACAGTCAGGTGCAAGCAGACTTGGAGAGGAAACCACTTGAGGATGGGAGTCGGAGAAGGCAGGAGTGTTTGCATCTGAGACACAAAGACCCAAAAGAAGCAACATGAAAAACAGAGGCCTGAGCTACCAGCAGAAAAGATGGCTTGTGCAAAGGCTCAGGAAAAAATCAAGACTCCAGTTTTTTTTTGGGGGGGGAGGGGTTTTGAAATGTGTATTTTAAAAATTAGAATACAGTTGATTTACAAGGTTGTGTCAATTTCTGCTGTGTGGCATGGTGACCAAGTCATATAATATTCTCGTCCATCATGTTCTGTCCCAAGAGATAGAGTTAGTTCCCTGTGCTGTACAGTGGGACCTCATTGCTTACCCATTCTTCTGTTTTGAATGTGTTGGGGATGAGATGCCTGGAGTTTCGTGACATCCTATATATAAATATAATTTATCATTATTTCCTTTGGAAAAGAACCTTGATGAGAGGCATAGCGGATTGAATACTTCTTTCCACCTCTTCCGTATTTAGCCTTTATCCAGGAAGAAGCAAAGTATTATATAATATTGAAATACTAGGCCCTAGATTGCAGTCCCAAATCCAATGAATAGAATAGGTTTGGGCAATGGAAAAGGTATTTCCAGAGCAAATGTGTGAAGAGATGAGCTCTCTGGATTGTGCTCTGAAAAAGTAAAAGCAGCCAATGACACACAAATCACCGTAGTTTCTTGTAGGGGGATACTGCTGGGCTGGGTTTCCTTCCTTGTAAAGTGGAGACAATAAGACACCAGAGAGCTGCAGTACAGATTCCACGATGCGATGTTCATAAATTGCCTAGTACCCTGCTTGGCATATCAACATTTGTTCCTTTTCCCCCTTCTGGGCAGATTTCTTTGGTTAACAAAGCAATCTCTGGCACTTAAAAACACTTCATAATTTTTAAAGTGCTTACAATGCACAGTCCTAGAGGCTTGTCTAATTTTCTCAGAAATCAGGATACCATCAAAGTATCTATTTTTTTCTTTCCCAAGTAGGAAAACTTCAGAACACAGTTAATTACACGGTCCGGATTGACTTCGTTTAGTACAGAATTAAGGGCTCTCAGCATGGGCTGAGATCCTTGACCACCCCATTAACCTGCATGGTTTCAGACTAGAATGATTCCAGCACTTTACCGCCCAGGCGTCTCAGTGTTCTCCGGACCTTATGCAATAAACTCTCCATGTCTGCTTCATCATCGGTTAGTGGCTTCTCGCCCCCTGTGGGCAGAACTTTGTGCAGGGAGTGGGACAGGCTCCCCCCTCAGCCTTCATTCTGTGGCAAGCTGGTTGTGGGGTGGCTGTCCCTGCCCCAGGGCTCTGGCACCATTTCACCCTCTGCTGGGTCTTCTCAGTCCCTCCACTCTCTCTGCCCTTCCTCCTGGTGTCAAAAGCCAAAGCTCGGCAGGTCGGTCTTGCCACCCATTCACACCTTGTCTTAGTCCTCGCTTAGGCTTTGCTTGCCAACCACGTCTTGTCTCCAGAGGCAGTCTTTGCCTTGGTCTCAAGCACTTGATATTCCTCTAAGTTTGAAAAATTGGAGGCATTTTTACTAGGGTTTCATCAACCCTCTGATTGGCCATTATTTCTTGATAGACTTCTTATCACTTCAATCATTTCTCCCCCCCCCTTTTTTTTTTCCTTTTTATAGGGCCACACCTATGGCATATGGAAGTTCCCAGGCTAGGGGTCAAATCAGAGCTGCCACTGCCAGCCTACACCACAGCCACAGCAACGACTCCAGATCTGAGCGGTATCTGCCAACTTCACTGCAGCTTGTGGCAATGCTGGATCCTTAACCCACTGAGCGAGGCCAGGAATTGAACTTGCATCCTTATGGATGCTAGTCACATTCTTAACCCCCTGAGCCACAGCAGGAACTCCCCTTCAATCATTCATTCGGTCGTTCACTTACTCACAAAAAATCAGTTATTCACTAACCTGCATCCCCCCTTGACCCTATCTTCCCCTTCATTCTCTTCCCCAAGAGGGAGACAAACCGAGTCTTTAGAGCTATGGTTATAGAAAGTGACAGGCAGATGGTTTGTGGCTGGTATTGGGTCTGTTATGGACTGAATGTTTGTGATTCCCCCCCCCCCACATTTGTATATTGAAACACTACCCCCAGTGGAGTGGTATTAGGACATGGAGCCTTTGGGAGGTGGTTGGCATTTGATGAGGTTGAGGCCCCAGGGGTGGAGCCCTCATGAATGTGATTGGTGCCCTTACGTATGTATTTCTTTCTTTCTTTCTTTCTTTTTTTTTTTGGCTTTTTAGGGCTGTACCCATGACATATGGAGGTTCCCAGGCTAGGGGGCGAATCAGAGCTGCAGGTGCTGGCCTATACCACAGCCATAGCAATACCAGATCCGAGCTGTTTCTGCGACCTACACCATAGCTCACAGCAACTCCAGATCCTTAACCCACTGAGCAAGGCCAGGGATCGAACCTGTGTCCTCATGGATGCTAGTCAGATTCGTTTCCACTGAGCCATGAGAGCAACTCCTGTTTTTTTTTTTTTTAATTTATATTATTTGTTTATTTATGATTACTGCCGTATGAATCTCAAGAGAGTTTGCTTCTTCCCTCTGCTCTCAGCCATGTGAGGACATAACAATAAATAGATAGCCTGCAACCCAGAAGAGGGCTCTTACCTGGACCCAACCATACTGGCACCCTGATCTTGAACTTCCACCTTTCAGAACGGTGAGAAGTCAATTTCTGTTGTTGCTAGGCTACCCAGTGTATGATGGTTTGTTGTAGCAACCCAAGCTGACATAGCAACAAATCCCCCAGGGCCTAGATTCCCTCCCTCAGTTGTTGTCCTCCACCACTCCCACCATGTAACAGGTACAATCATTATCCAGAGCGGAGTGGATTAGGCTCCAAAGATGTGGCCTCGGAAATTATCTTGTGCATCCTGTCCCATCTCATAGACGAGGAAATGGAGGCCAACCCAGAAAGGTGGGCTGGCTCCTTTATAGTGGTAGTGTGACACCTGGAAAGCTACCTGATTCATAGCATCTAGTAGACAGGTATGAAAACCTCACTCTGACAACTCTTAACTGTCCTTGGGCAAGTGACATCTTCTCTCTGATCCTCTTTTCTCATTTAGAAATGGAATCATAGTACCTGCATTGAAGAGTTTTTATGAAGATTCAAAAGAGTATGTATAGAGAGAGCCTAGCTCATTCTCCCCTCTTTTTTTTTTTTTTTTTTGGCTTTTTGCCATTTCTTGGGCTGCTCCTGCAGCATATGGAGGTTCCCAGGCTAGGGGTCAAATTGCAACTGTAGCCACCAGCCTACACCAGAGCCACAGCAACTCGGGATCCAAGCCACATCTGCAACCTACACCACAGCTCACGGCAACGCCAGATCCTTAACCCACTGAGCAAGGGCAGGGATCGAACCCGCAACCTCATGGTTCCTGGTCTGATTTGTTAACCACTGAGCCATGACGGGAACTCCAGCTCATTCCTTTATAAATAGTAGTTGCTCAGTAAACAGTAGCTCTTATTAGCTGAGACCCCAACTCAGGAACCCAAATTCTTAGTCCAGTACCTTTTCGTTACCCTGAGCTGACCTACACTCACTCTATAAGGTCTAGCTCTAAATCTCGCATTTTCTTTTCTTCTTTTTTTTCACCTTTATATGGTAGCACCTGTGGCATGTGGAAGTTCCCAGGACAGGAGTCAAATCAGCTTATGCCACAGCCACAGCACCACCGGATCTGAGTCACGTCTATGACCTACCCTGCAGCTTGTAGCAATGCTGGATCCTTAACCCACTGAACGAGGCCAGGCATCAAACCCACATTCTCATGGATACTATATTGGGTTCTCAACCCACTGAGCTGCAATGAGAACTCTAGCTCTAAAGCTTTCTTTTCTGTAAAACCTTCTTTTACCTCTCTTTTAGAGTAAATCTAACCTTTCTTTGTGGCTCACAGAGTTTTCTCTTCTTTTTTTTTTGGCTTTTTGCCTTTTCTGGAGCTGCTCCAGTGGCATATGGAGGTTCCCAGGCTAGGGGTCGAATCGGAGCCACAGCTGCTGGCCTGTGCCACAGCAGTGTGTGATCCGAGCCGCGTGTGCAACATACACTACAGCTCACGGCAACGCCGGGTCCTTAAACCACTGAGCAAGGCCAGGGATCGAACCCACGACCTCATGGTTCCTAGTCAGATGCGTTAACCACTGAGCCACGACAGGAACTCCTCACAGAGTTTTCTTTTAGACACTTTGGGGGCAGTCATTTCCTTCTGCCTTGTATTAGAGGCACCTGTGTACGCTCTGTCTCCTCGCCTACATTGCATAGCTGGAGGGCAGAGCAGTGTCTGCTGAATTTGTGTTTCTTTAGAGCAGTCAGCTTTAGATTCTAAAGAGCTTTACGCATCTCCAGGGAGGGCTTGTCAAAAATGCAAATTACTTAGTCCAACCTCCAAAGTTTCTGACTCAATAGTACTGGTCCATGAATATGGATTTTTTAACAAATAATTTTTGTGATTCTAATGCGGGTGGATTACAGCACTCTGGGAATGGCTGCTCATCTATCTTATTTTAGTGGCTGGCATGTAGTACGTTCTTCTAGAAATCTTCATTAGGTGAGTCCTAAGAAGATGCACTATATCATTGATCTATTGCTACAAAACAAGCCATCACTAAAAAGCTATGATTCATTGTTTTTCACAACATGTGGGTTGGCAGTCTGAATAACTCTGCTGGGCTCACCTGGGTCCCTCAGGCGGCTGCATTCAGCTGGAGGGTCAGCTGCAGTTAAGCCAACTAACTGGCCAGCTGGGCTTCTTTCTCCATGGCATCTTTCGTCCTCTAAGAGGCTAAACCAAGCTTCCTCACTTGGTGGCAGCAGCATTCCAAAAGTACTAGCCTCAAGGCAGAAGCTTTTGCCAGGTCTCTGTCTGTGTTCCATTTGCTGCCATATTATTGGCCAAAGCAAGTCACATGACCAGTGAATGTGGGCGGGGCATGCAGAAGTATGGCTGCTGGGAGCCAAGATTTATTGTTTAAAATTGCCAAATAAGGAGTTCCCGTTGTGGCGCAGAGCTTAGAGAATCCGACTAGGAACCATGAGGTTGTGGGTTTGATCCCTGGCTTTGCTCAGTGGGTTAACGATCTGGTGTTGCCGTGAGCTGTAGGGTAGGTCGCAGACGGCTCGAATCTGGCGGGGTTATGGCTGCAGCGTGGGCCAGTAGCTACAACTCCGATTAGATTCCTTAGTCAGGAAGTGGCCCTATAAAAGGCAAAAAGACGCACAAAAAGATTGCTAAGTAAAATACGGGGCGGTCAGTTGTATTTGGATTGCAGGTAAGTAAAAAACGTCTGTGTGCGCATATGATAAGTCTAATATATTAGCATGAGTAGGTTCCATGCAATATTTGGGGAACACTTATGCTCGAAATTATCCTTTGGTCACTTTTTTAGTATAAGTATATCCTAAGCAGGAGTTGGGATGTATTTATACTGAAATGTTATTTTTTTATCTGAAATTAAAGTTTAACTGGTCACCTAATATTTTTATTTGTTATATCTGGCATCTCTCTTTTGGAAACTATTGACGTAATCATCTATCACCTGCATTTTTGTCCTTTTAAAATTTTACTGTAAAATTGCTGCTTTGGGCTTTTCTGCCTCAGATAGTTCCTCGAATGGGTGCTTGTGTCTTTGCTATTCCCAGTACTAAGAGCTACTTGATTTCTTCCAGATTTTCTGAGGAGCATTTTCCACTCAGCTGTCTCTATTCTGCTGTGTAGTATCTTTTTTTTTTTTTGTCTTTTTGCCGTTTCTTGGGCCGCTCCCGCAGCATATGGAGGTTCCCAGGCTAGAGGTCGAATCAGAGCTGCAACTACCAGCCTATGCCAGAGCCACAGCAACATGGGATCCTTAACCCACTGAGCAAGGCCAGGGACCGAACCAGCAACCTCATGGTTCCTAGTCGGATTCGTTAACCACTGCGCCACAATGGGAACTTCCTTCGTGAACACCTTCTCTTCTGGACCAGTTTTGTTTCTGGAGTCACCCATCTTCATTTTTCCTGAAGCAGTTCTTCTTCACTGGGGCCAGACTCCCTTCTAGATACCGTCTCTTCATATTTTTTTGTATCATGGATGCCTTGCCAGTGTGCTGAGGCTTATGGACCCCTTCTCAGCGTCATGCTTTCAAATGCACAAAATAAAACACAGGGGAGTAATAAGGAATTATGTGGAAACTTAGCTATCTTAATATCGATAGACCAAATAAGCATCATGGTTTAGTAATGTATGCACTTTACTAACACATTAGATATGAAGCTCTAGAGGCAGGTCTCCTTCAAAGTAGTAGATGAGTATCCACAATATTTTAAGATCCCTGCACCTACTGTGACTTGATACATTAATACCTTGCTTCTCTCGGTGAGAGAGTCAAAGGCACTGGACGAAATGCCAAATATCAGAAGGTAGTGAAGATAAAGAGGAAGGTCTTTTTGCCACCCAGCTTTATTCACCCCTGCGTTGTGTCTGCAGCTCCCCCAGGGGTCCCAACATCTGGAAAAATCTGACGTCAGTCCTTTCTTTTCTCTGGTGCTCTTCTCCCTCCTGTAGCAGAAGCAACTCATGTCTCTTGGAAACTGCAAGCGATGAACTACAGTTCACAACACTGCAAAGTAATTGTAAGTTCAACAAGTTATCTTTTTTTTGTCTTTTTTTGCTATTTCTTTGGGCCGCTCCCTCGGCATATGGAGGTTCCCAGGCTAGGGGTCCAATCGGAGCTGCAGCCCCTGGCCTACGCCAGAGCCACAGCAACGCAGGATCCGAGCCGTGTCTGCAACCTACACCACAGCTCACGGCAACGCTGGATCGTTAATCCACTGAGCAAGGGCAGGGATCGAACCCGCGACCTCATGGTTCCTAGTCGGATTCGTTAACCACTGCACCACGACGGGAACTCCAAGTTCAAGTTAAATAGCAAGACCTTTTTTAAAAAAGTGGTCACTATGGAGACATGATCTAAAGGATGAAATAGAGTCTCTCAAAGTATTTCCCGTCTAGTTCGTCTCTACATATTCTTGGGACCAGGGTTTTCCAGATTAAGCCCTCAACATTAATTCAGACTATGATCTGTGACCTTAGGTTGTAATTACCATTTGAACCCAATTGTTCTGCCTGATATGGTTATTGATTACCACATAGTTATTTACCCTACAGCATTTCCAGTAAGTGCTTCCCTTTCTTCCTGGAGATGTTGTCACTCATCCATTGTCCTTCCAGAAGCGTGACTGATTTGGGCTTTTCTAGCCTGATCTACTCAGGTGCTGGGCTTCTCTTGGCTCCAGGACACCGCCCTCTCCTGCTTTCACCTGACTTCACTGTCTTTGTCTTTGTCTCCTGTTGACGTGTTATCCTCTGTCTGATTGCAAAATAATGAAGTGCCCCTAGGGCTCAGTCCAGGATCCTTTTCTTTTTTTCTTAAATAAAATAAAATATAGGTTTTATTATTTTTCAGATATGTAGGGTCCTTTTCCTGTGGGTGCTCTTTTCTTGAGTCCCTCAACCAGCCCAAGCTTTTCTAAACCATTGTGTTTGGTGATGATGCGGAAGTCATTCTCTCTGGACCAGAACCTCCTCTGCCCCAGATCCGCATATCCATGAT
Source organism: Phacochoerus africanus (assembly GCF_016906955.1). Taxonomy (NCBI): domain Eukaryota; kingdom Metazoa; phylum Chordata; class Mammalia; order Artiodactyla; family Suidae; genus Phacochoerus; species Phacochoerus africanus. The sequence goes on along the minus strand of NC_062550.1, from coordinate 13,155,779 downwards.
CTATTTCACATGTCCAACTCAGCATCGTATGGATGTCTCAAGTGTGACATGGGCAAAGCGCTGACACTTTTAGTCTTTAAATCTTTCTTCTAGAACCCTCCATCTAGATATGGCCATGCTCCACCCAGAAGCTCAAGCCAAACAACAGGAAGTCATCCTCAGGTTCTTTATTTCCCTTAACCCCTTGAAATGACGAGTCTTGTTGGCTAACTCTTCCCCTGCTTAATCATCACTACTGCCGTTACCTCCGTGGAGGCCCCATCATCCCTCGTGTCACCTCCTCCCTAGATTGCAGCAGTAGCCTCCTAATTAATTCTCCTCCTCTCTTGCCCCCATTATCTCCTCTTTATGTAGCAGCCAGAGTGAGCTTTTAAGTTAGATTACACCATACCCCTGTTTAAAATGCTCTGATTCCTTCCCACTCCCCTGAGAACAAAATCCACTCCTTGGGTGGCCTGTCCAATCCCATATTATTGATTCCTGCAGATCTCTTTGGCCTTAGCTCTTCCCATGTCCCACCTTGGTCACTGAGGTCAGCTATGCTGACAGCTTACCTGACCTTGAATGCCCCACCTTTGCCCACGCCCGACTCAGGGTCTTTGCAGTTGCTCCCCTATCTTCCTGGAAAGAGGTGATCTCATAATTTTGCCTCCTGATGCTTCTCACCATTTAGCACTCAAGCTCATGGGCTGCTTCCTCGGTGAGGTCTTCTGTGCCTTCCTAGTCATTGGAATTGAGCAGATTGTCCTGGCCACTCCAACTTCCATTGTCCTGTTTTGATTTCTTCACACTCACTAGAGCTTGTTGTTCATTTATGGACCCAATTCTCTATTCATTCTCTCCTCTCTGGAACGCAAAGTCAAGCACAGCACAGCTTTCGTCAAACATATTTTCCCTTCAATACCCAGCACAGAGAACCATGCCTGACTCCTGGTCATTGCTCAATAAATTTTTGTTGGCCAACCTGGAGAAATTTTGGGCTCCTGTCTGTACTCTGTTCTCTGGACACCCCTAGTGTGTCCAGATCATCAAGGTGTGGAGGTTAGGGATCCTATTTCTGGCCAAAATGCACAGCAGGGTTATTTGAACCTGTTGTGAGTTGAATCCAAAGGCCTGATCTTAGAATTTTGTACTCATTTATATTCAGTGGGATCTACTACTCAGGTACGCAGTAAATATCAATATCCTCAGAGACCATTGATTGTCAAATGCATTGATGGATTGATTTTGGGGGTGGTGGGGGTGGTGTTTTCCTTTGCTTTCTTTTGAATTTTTATTGAAGTATGGTTGATTTACAATTTGGTGTTAATTTCAGGTGTACAGCAAAGTGATTCAGTTATACATATACATATATCCATTCTTTTTCAGATTTTTTTTCCATATAGGTTACTACAGAATATTGAGTATATTTCCCTGTGCTATACATTAGGTCCTTGTTGGTTATCTATCTTTTTATTTTAATTCTTTTATTTTTGGCTGCATCTGTGGTATATGGAAGGGCCAGGGCCAGGGATCAAATCTGAGCTGCAGCTGTGACCTACACCGCTGCACCAGGTCAGAGATTGAACCCACATCTCAGCAGCTACCCAAGCCTCTGCAGAGACACCACCAGATCCTTATACCAATGTGTCACAGTGGGAACTCCTGGTTATCTATTTTATATAGGGTAGTGTGTATATGTTAACCCCAAACTCTTAATTTATCCCTCTCCCCCACTTTGGCAACCATAAGGTTATTTTCGAAATCTGCGAGACAGTTTCTGTTTTATAAGTTCATATGTGTCATTTTAAAAATTAGATTCCCCATATAAATGATATGATTTTCCTTTTTTCTTATTTTTTCTTGGCCACGCCTATAGCATGCAGAAGTTCCCAAGCCAGGGTTTGACCCAGTGCCACAGCAGCAACCTGAGCCACAGCAGTGACAATGCCAGATCCTCAACCCACTGAGCCAGCAGGAAATTCTATTATTTTCTTTTTAAAATATAACCTTTACTCTGTGACTCTTCTGGGCCAGACACTGGCAACCAATAAGGTGATACCTATCCTCACGAGCGCCCCCTCTGAGAAGAGGACAAGGGAAGCCCAGTTTGGGGTTTCACACCCACTCTCTTGGGATCAAAGAGCTCTTTCTAGAAGCAGCAGTGCCTGGATAAATTTCCAAGGCAGGGAAACAGGGAAGCCAGATATGGGGCTGGGCTGGTGGATAAGAAACTCTTCTAAGTAGAAGGAGAAGCACATGCAAAGAAATTGGAGATACTGGGGATGCGGTGTTTCCAGGAAAGTAGAAGAGGCTCAGCAGGGCTGGAGCGTAGCCTGGAAGAGGTAATGAGAGACAAAGCCTGAGAGGTCGGCAGAAGCCAGATCATAAAAGGTCTTGTGTATGATGTAAAGGAGTAGAGTGGAGCCAGCCACCAAAAGATTATGATTAGAGGCAATTCCTTCTAGTTGTTGGAGGATGGTGACGTGTGGGAAAGGGAGAAGCTATCTTTTCAGGGCTAAACTTTTGGAGGAGAGCTGGGAGAGAGGGATGTTTACCTCAGTGCCTGTGTAAGAAGCAATTTGAGACTGGTAGGCAGGACGCTAAAAAACACTGGGTGCTGACCATTTTGGTAAGTGCTCTATGTGTAGCTTTCAAAAACATAGATAGACTCGTATGTTTCATTTTTATGTCATGAGGACGGCTCTGACCGAATTCTTTCTCATATACATCGATGACATAAAAGGATGGAACTGCTGCATTTCTAGATTATTCTCTCCTCTTTGACTTACCTCCCCGAGTTGACCCTTTATTGCCATTGAATAACCCAACAGGGCAAAGCTCTGTGGTTCCCAAACCTCTTACCCCACCACCCAGCTGGTCCCTGAGTAACTACTGCATCTGTCATGGACAGATCAGGGATTTACTGAGATCCCAGCCGTTAAGCTGCTCTTGTAGAACAACTGGATTATGTCCTATAATTGGCCCCTGATCGAGACCAAGTCCAGGATAGGATGGGGGTGGGTGAAATGGGCAAGAGAAAGAAGGCTTCCCAACTGGGGGCACAGCTGCTGCTTCTCAGGAGGGGGAACAGGACAGCCTGGCATGCATCCAGGGCATTTCCCTTGCTTTCACTGCCAAGTGTCTAGTGAATAAGCCCTCCACCTGCTGGGACGTGAACATTGACCAAGAGACTCTGGAGGGGGAATACCTGTGCATGGGAGCAAGGATCTCTCACAGAGTCTATTGCTGAAAGAGGCTTTTGCCATTCAACCATGTAGACAAATCCTACTCAACCAAGGCTGTGGGAACGGGGACGGTGGTCAAATTCACAGAGCTGTTGAGTAATAAGCTTAGACGCTGGTCTCCTCACTGTGAATTAAGAATGCTTCTACGAAAAAAAAAAAAAAAAAAGAAAAGGAGTTCCCGTCGTGGCGCAGTGGTTAACGAATCCGACTAGAAACCATGAGGTTGTGGGTTCGGTCCCTGCCCTTGCTCAGTGGGTTAACGATCCGGCGTTGCCGTGAGCTGTGGTGTAGGTTGCAGACGCGGCTCGGATCCCGCGTTGCTGTGGCTCTGGCGTAGGCCGGTGGCTCCAGCTCCGATTCAACCCCTAGCCTGGGAACTTCCATATGCCGCGGGAGCGGCCCAAGAAATAGCAACAACAACAACGACAACAACAAAAGAATGCTTCTACGATTCCTCTCTTAATGCGGGAATCACTGAGACAGTGGGAATGGGATTGGATATGAACTATATTCCAGAAATAGTTAAGATGTTTGGCCTTGGCATGAGTCCTAGGCATACAGTAATAAATTCCTGGGCCACATTCAAGTCTTTGTTCAAATCTCAGATCAGCCCGGCATGCTTACCTGAATTGCAGTTGCATCTCTCCAGTTATCTCCTCGTTATTTCTCCCCGGCTTTTTCACGATCACCTTGAGATGTATATGGTGATTCAGCATGCAGAATTCATCCCAAACTCCTTCTAGAGTACCTTCCCATATTATTGAAGTTGGAAAGCTAGCAGCTATAGACTCCCTTGGAGTTCTGGATCAAAACAAATTTCCACCAGTTACATGCACTTGCATGAGATTTGGAAGCTGGAGGCCATTGTTCTCTTGCAGCAGCTGGGATGTCAGGTTTTTTTTTTTTTTTTGGTCTTTTTGCCTTTTTGCCTTTTCTAGGACTGCTTCTGCGGCATATGGAGGTTCCCAGCCTAAGGGTCAAATCGGAGCTGTAGCCACCGGCCTACGCTAGAGCCACAGCAACTCGGGATCCGAGCTGCATCTGTGACCTACACCACAGCTCATGGCAACAGCCGGATCCTTAACCCACTGAGCAAGGCCAGGGATTGAACCTGCAACCTCATGGTTCCTAGTTGGATTTGTTAACCACTTCGCCACAATGGGAACTCCTGGGATGTCAGATTTTTCTGCAACAGGATTCCAGGCTCCCGTTGCTGTTTCCTGGATGTGGAAAAGCAGTCGTTGATGAAATGGCAGCTCAAGACGTGTCTTGATCATGGGATCACAATGAAGCGGTGAGTTCTTGAAATCAGTGGTCCTGGTGTGGCTTTCCTGATTGTGGCAGGGACAAAAGCCCCCTGGTGAGCGGATTATTCTTTTATTTTTTTTAACTTATTTTTTATTTTTATTTTTTTTAGGGCCACACCCACAGCATATAGAGGTTCCCAGGCTAGGCGTCAAATTAGAGCTGTAGCCACCGGCCTACACCACAGTTTATGGCAAGGCCAGCTCCTTAATCCACTGAACAAGGCCAGGGATTGAACCCGTGACCTCATGGTTCCTAGTCAGATTCATTTCCACTGCGCCACAGCAGGAACTCTGAGCAGATTATTCTTAGAGGCTGGCGTGAGCATGTTTTGCTAATCTTTCAATGATTTTTCAGTACTTACGAGATTGCAAAAATAGCCACAATCCTCTTCCTCCCAATATTCAGGCCCCTTTGCAATGAAGCTTTGCGGCTCTTCCCATCAGGAGATGGAGTCTCTTTTCCCATGCCTAGGATCCTGGCTGGCTTTGTAACTTTGCTCTGACCAACAGAATGAGGCAAAGTGACATTGTGTCCATTCTGAGCCTACACTTTTAAGAGGCCTTGGATGCATTTTCCCTGTTGGGATCCTCCCAGCAGCCGTGTGATAAACTCAAGAGAGCCTGCTAAACGATCACAAATACATGGCCTGGTTGTCCTTGTCACACTCGACCAAGAGCCAGTCGATGCCCACATGCGGAGAGGCCTAGCTAATTCAGAACGGACTGCACATAAGGGGGAGCCCAGCCAAGACCAGAAGAACCGCCGAGCCAAGCCCAACCCAGATTGGCAGCCTGCAGAATGGTGAGCTAAGTAAATGGCTCTTGGTCCAAGCCTGGACTTTGGAGCGGTTTGTTACAAAGTAAAGAGATGACAGAGAGGACATAAACCCATCATGGCTTAAAGCAGCTAAAGGGGCTTTTGTTGCCTGAAGGGAGCCTTGGTGGATAGATCCTTAAATTCAACTATCTCAAAAGCAAGCTCATCAAATTCCCCCCCCAGGACGCTGGTTCTCTTCCGGAATGTCCACCGAGACACAGGCAACTCCTTCTTCTCTTTACTGTTGTATCAGATCGGTCACTGAGGTTTGGAGAGATGAATCTGAGAAATGCCCCCGATGTGCTGTCATGTCCACTGTCCACAGCCCTCCAGTCCGCACCACCTTCCTCTGTCGCTTGGGTAAAAGTCGCCTCCCTGTCGGCTCTCCTGCGTTTACCTTTGTTCTTTCTTTTCTCTGCAGGGCAGCTGGGCCCGTAGTTCCAAAATGCAAATCTGACTGTGGCGTAGGGACCCCTCCGAGATGTGCCTCACCGAAATGTGGTACTTTCAGGCTCTCTCCAAGACCCAGACCCTCTCGCTTTCCCTCAGTTTCCGGAACCTTCTTTTCACCTTTCTATTTCAAGGCCTTTGCACACACCCTGTGCCCCATGCCTGCCATAGTCTGCCTGTTTATTCGGTTATTTCTTACCCGACCTTCAGTGTGAATGTTACGTATAAGGACTATGTGGTTTATTGGAATATTATACGTAATATATACAAATCATGTAATGGACATAATATATAAAACTAGTATACAATATATAATTATATCAATATATAATTATATAATATGATTAAATATATAATTTATATATTATTTATGTATAATTATATATAGTTTATATAAAGTGCATTCATGTGTACATACAGAAACATTAAAAACATTTTTTATGATTTTTTTCCATTATAGTTGATTTACAGTGTTCTGTCAATTTCTACTTTACAGCAAAATGACCCAGACATACATACATTCATACATATATATATATATATACACACACATTCTTTTTCTCACATTATCCTCCATCATGTTCCATCACCAGTGACTAGATATAGTTCCCTGTGCAGGATCTCATTGCTTATCCATTCCAAATGCAATAGTTTGCATCTGTTAACTCCAGACTCCCAGTCCATCCCACCCTCCCCCTCCCTCTTGGCAACCACAAGTCTGTTCTCCAAGTTATAAACATTTTTTGATTTATGTATATATATATATTTATATATATATAAAACTGAGTCACTTTGTTCTACAGCAGAAATTAGCACATTGTAAATCAACTATGCTTTAATAAAAAATTTAAACATATTTATTTATATAAATATACAAATAAATAATGTCTACTATTGGACTATTATATAATTTTATTGTATGTAATATAAATTTTATTATGTATTTTATATATTTAATTTGTAATTTATGTAAATTATATACTTTATATATGTATATACATATATATACACACATATATATAAAATCCAAATATACCACATGTTTTTATGCCACTTTCTCTTTTTCCACTCATCCCATATATTCTGATCCTGTAAGCTTGGGCTCAGATCTGGGCACTTGTAGTTTTAGCAGCTTCCTTGGGAAACCTGCATGGATCACACTTGGGGAAAAGAGGTAGACGGAGACTTTAAAGCTATGGAAACAGTGTGCCATTGCTTGTTTCTTCAGTAAGTACTTGTGATGCACCCGGTGGGCCTCTGGATGTGTCGATGTGTAAGTCACGGACCCGGCCTCCAAGGATCTTCTTTTAACTGGGGATGCAAGGTTTTCCTGCATGAAGTGTTTAAGTGGATGGCATATGATGAAATTTCTTAGGAAGAGCTTTCTCTTACAGATCAGCTGTGCGCATGGGAGAAAACAAAGCTCTGAAGATGTTAATTTCTAACTTGAGACTTGGGAGAAAATTTGGCCAGTGGAAAAGCAATGGCTGAGTGTCTCTGTGGGTCCGTCTTCCATCTCTTCTTGAACTGACGATGTAACCTTGGGCGAGTTATTTTACATTTTTTTTTGTCTTTTTGTCTTTTTTGTTGTTGTTGTTGTTGTTGTTGCTATTTCTTGGGCCGCTCCCGCGGCATATGGAGGTTCCCAGGCTAGGGGTTGAATCGGAGCTGTAGCCACTGGCCTACGCCAGAGCCACAGCAACGCGGGATCCGAGCCGCGTCTGCAACCTACACCACAGCTCACGGCAACGCCGGATCGTTAACCCACTGAGCAAGGGCAGGGACCGAACCCGCAACCTCATGGTTCCTAGTCGGATTCGTTAACCACTGCGCCACGACGGGAACTCCATATTTTCTGAGCCTTGGTATCTTCCTTCATAAAAAAGAAATGATGATGAAAAGATAAGACTTCCTATTTTACAGTGCTGTGTGTTAGAAAGACCATAGGTGATGTACTTAGCCCAGAGCTTGGGCTTCTAGTAAGTACTCAAATGGTGAATTATATTATTAATCTTGAATCGTCAAGCAGTACATAACTATTGGTCTTCCTAGTTAGAGCCTCAGGCTTCAGTGGGAGAGCTTGTATGACCAAGGATTTGGATGTGATGCTCATTCTGTCCTGTTTTAGCTGCATGACTTTCAGCATTTCTTTACTTTCTGAATCCAAGATTATTCCTCTTTAAATTGAGAGTACGACTGTGTGTCCCATGTTCTGATAACCCTAGTGAAATGAAAAAAACCTAGTTAAAAACCATCCATGGTGCCTTGAATATATTTTGTCCTCAATAAATACTTAGTAGCTTCCAGCATTGGAATTCAAGAAGGAGTACTCTTAGATATAAGTACCCAACCACTGTTCAAAAAAGGGTCTAGGCATCAAAGGGAGCAGAGGAAACTAATATCAGCCAAAGACCAAGCCTCTGTGAAATCTGGAGGGTTTGGGAACGTTGTCAGTTCGAATACAAGATTCCTTTGTTGCAAGAGATACAAAACCCAACTGAAACATGCCTGAGAAAAAAATCAACAGGCGTATTCTACGTAATGAATAGCTTATGCAATCAATGAGTTTAGAGTATGGTCAATTTCAAGCATGGCTGTATCCGGTGGTCATTAGGGTACAGGCATGCAGTCCTCATCGCCTGGGCTCGCCTTTCCCTGTTGGCTCCATTGGTGGGCTCCCTACCAGTGGTGACAAAATGGCTTCTAGCAGCCCCTAGCCTTCATCCTCTTCTCTTCTCAGTTGAGGGAGAAGGAACATGCGTCTTCACTAGACTCTTTAGCATAAGAACTTGAAATAACAGAGCTTGGGCTGACCTGGGTCATCCCAGCTGCACACCCATTTCCGTGAACGGAAGATGGACTCCCGTGATTGGCACAGGGCGGAGCCATGTGCCTGCCCTGAATCTGTTGGGGCTGAGTCTAGCCATGACTCCGGCCCCAAGAACAGAGGGTTAGGGGATAATAGATCTCTCCCAAAATGTGTTATAATCAGAAGGGGCATTGGATGCTAGATAAATAATAACAACAGATTCCACTATATGTTTCTCTTCCTTTGCTATTTGTATTCACCCCTCTCTATTCCCTAGTCCTGACATCCTAGGGGAAAAAAGACCATGGGCTTGTTTTCCACAGTGAAATTTGGGAGCCAGGACTGCATCCTAATTTGAAAGTAGTCTTTGGTGGGAGACAAATCTGAGAGAGAGAGGCAGAGTGAGGAGGGATAGGAAGCGGGATTGGTCCCCAGAGGCTTTTGGAGGAGGAAAAGGACTCATGCAAAGTCGGTCTGGGAGAAATTCACTCACTTTAACAGGCATGGTTCCTGGAGGCTGACTGTGCAGCCCCGTTTCTCCCCATCCAAATCCCACTTCCATCTGAAAATGCAGCTTAGGGGTCAGGGGAAGCCTGTGTGGCCTGCGTCCTCTCTCTTGGCCTCATGGATCATCTGTTGGAGGGCAACCATCCTTCTGCTGAGCAGGACGTATCTGTTGGGTGGCACATTAAGCGGTGCCCCATGGGGGCCAGAGCTATTAAAATAGACTCCATCCCCAGGAGCTGCGCAAAATACACTGACCAGCCTTTATATCAAAGGCAGCGGCAGCAGAAGCAGGCTCCCTGCACTCAGCATTTCCCTCGTGGAAAAACAAGATCACTAAATGCCTTTCCATATCCTTCCTTCATCTGCGTACCCCAGAGATCACCGGCAGCCCTTGCCAGTCAGTGCATTTGCTCCATCTCTGTTCTCATCCATTTTTCTTTTTGTCATGAGAGTAGACTTAACAAAACACTCCCATTAATAATTCTGATTCCCTGTAAATGGCCACATTCCCAAGGGGGTCCCAGGCCCCTCTGTCCACTTTGCCTCCTCCCCTGCCACCCTCATTACCGTTTCAACACAACAGCGTCTCTTTACGTGGATGTCAGTGGGGAGATGGTAATAACTTGGAGCTCTATGCATTCTGGCTCCCCGGTTATTAATCATTCCCTCCTGAAAACACTAAAGTGCTTTCTGACTCGGGACTTTTGTTTCCAAAACAAGGCTGGTGCTTCCTTAGAGGAATCATTGCATCAGCTTACCAAGGAGCTGGCCACGTGGAGGTCCCTTATAGGTACCACTACAATTATTTAGACATCTGGCATGACTCTGGTCTTGCGTCATAGCTTGACTCTCTTGTTGGGATAGTTTAAGCTCCACGGGTAAACTTAAACCATGTGGCCCAGCGGTTCTCAACTGGGAATGGTGACTTATCACCTAGGAGGACATTTGGTGATATCTGGTGACATTTTTGGTTGTCACAATCTGGCAGCAGTGGTGGTGGTGGGCTGTTGCTCCAGGCATCAGATGTGTAGAGACCACGGATGCTGGTCAACATTCTCCTGTGTGCAAGACAGCCCCTGCAACCAAGAATTATCCAGCCCCAAATGTCACCAGGGCCGAGGATGAGAAACTCCGATGTAGAGTGAGGTTTAGTCAGATAAATCAGGTTATGATTCACTCACTAATTATTTGATTGATTTCATTCGCTTAACACTTGACTCTTCTGGATATTGGGGATTTAACTGTGACCAAGACTGTCTGGATACTTGTTCCCATGAAGCTATTATTCTAGTGGGAGACTCTAACAAGAAGTATGTAAACAAATAAGCCAATTTAAAAGCTATTTTTTTTTTTTGGATATGCTATTCAAAAAAAAAAAAAAAAAGGAAAGTGAATTTGAGATAGGACCGAGGGGTCCTGGTAGATACGGAGATTCTGGAAGGTCTCTCTGAAAAATCAGCGTTGAAGTTCAGACCTAAAATGTGCAAGGAAGCCAGCCATTGAAAAGCATGAAGGAAAGTGTTTCAGGCAGAGAGCATGGCAAGTGCAAAGGCCCTGAGGCAGGAAATCCAGGTTTGTTCGGAGAAGAGAAAGCAGACTAAAGTGCCTGGAAGAGAGTGAGCAGAAGGGAGGGCAGAAGAGATAAGAGAAGGAGACCCTGGACTGATCCTAAAGGGCAAGAGCACCTAGAGACAATATGCAAATGAGTGAGCATGGCCATGTCCCAATAAAACTTTATTCGCAGGATCAGGTGATGGGCTGCAATTAGCTGGTCTCTGGTATAAGATGTTGCAGGACTTCAGGAGGGGTTGGAATTTTAAGTACCAGTGGATAATCTCAAGCAGGGCAATATTGGGTACTTTTCCCCTCTCTCTTTTTAGGGCCACGCCTGTAGCACATGGACGTTCTCTGGCTAGGGGTTGTGTTGCTGCTGCAGCTGGGGCCTAGGCTTCACCAGACCGCTGAGGGAGGCCAGGGATTGAACCTGCACCCTCCTGGACACTCTGTCGGGTTCTTAACCTGAGCCATAACTCCAGTATAGGTTACTTTTAAATGTGGTTCCTGAGAATAATCTCATCACTGGCTTTGTGACCTTAGTCATAAGACTTTACCTCTCAGGGCCAGAATGTCTCCTTCATGGAGTTAAGTTGTCTGGGCTCCATCTTAGCTGTGAAGACGGGGCAGCGTAGATGAAATGCCTGAAGTGTAGATTGCAAATGCGAGTTATTGCGGCTTAGAAGCCTTTCCATCTGCAGAGGCTCCAAAGTCCTCACACGTATCTTTGCAGCCTTCTAGTATGAGAAATGGCCCCGTTTCAGGGCTGGAGGAGCTTCCTGAAACTCCAGGAGGCCAAATTACTCATTTGCGATCGCAGAAGGCAGAAGCAGTTGTGTTTGGGCTCCCGCCCGCCTGTCTGAATGTTTTTCAGCTCAAATATAGACTTAAATGCTCACTGCCTCGTGGGTGCTGCTTCTCTCCTAGGAAGCCTAAGGACTTTATTTTCTTTGCAGAGGAGTCACCTCTCCAATGAAGGGGAAAAAAAAAAAAAAAAAAGCCACTTCCCCTGCCTTGCTTATCCTTGGCAAATGCACCCTGCAGTCTGGCAGCTCGGTGCCCAGGGGAGTGAGAGTAAGTTAACAGGGTGGGAATAGGTAGGCAGGAGCCAGGCCCTGGCAGCTGGGCAGGTCTGCAAGGAAGAAGCTGTCTCTTAGGAAGTGGCCAGAAAGAGCCTGCCTGCCGGGGAGGCTCAGCAGGACCAGTGGTTCCCTATTTTTTAGCATGGGACTCCAAGTCCTCACCATGGCCAGACATACTAAGACGTTGTTACCTTCGTCCCTCCTGCCTGCCTCGCTTGCTCTGCTCACTGCGGCACTGGCCTTCTTGCTGCTCTCCTAAAGGCCCAGCCGCTGCTCTTCTCTGCACTTCTGCAGGAGCTGCTCTGTCTGGATTACCTTGCCTCCAGCTGCTTCTTTGCTTGCTCACCTCACATAAGTCTCTGCATCAAGATCACATCCTCAAAGTGGCCTTCCAGAACATTCTATTCGAAACGACATCATACTTTTTCCACCATTTTTTATCCTTTGATTCTGCCTCATTTATTTTGTATAGTACATCATATTTTCCTACCTGCTATTATGTTATAGGTTTGTGTGTCTATTTGTTCATTTTCTGTCTGCCTCATTAGAATATATAAACTACCCGAAGGCAGGGATCCATCCCTCCCTTCAATCTATGGCCATGTCCCTGTCTCCTGCCCAGTGTACTATACATAACAGGAAATTAATACATCTGTGTTGAATGAGCGAAAGACCTTCAGTCAGGATGAGACAGATACCAGGTGTGGCCTGGCAGGTGGTCTTTAGTGGGCTAATCCGATAGGGGTTGATTCTCTGGCAGGTGGTGTGTACCCAGCAGTATAAGATCTGGGCGTGTAAAATATACAGTCTGTATTAGAGTCACACTAGCTGCTACAACAAAAGAACTTCCACATTTCAGTGACTTAAGATAATCTTTGTTTCTTGCTCATATAACATTTTCCTCTTAATAGGAAGTAGTGAATCAGAAACTTAGGATTTTGTTTTGTGATGCTTCCATCTCTAGGGGCTGTGAAGGCCTCTGCATCCAGTTGGAGACCGGGAAGAAGGGTAGAGAAAGCACGCCCATGCCTCACCCACCGTGGCTTGGGGGAGACTCACCTCATCTAAGCTACTCCATGGGCAAGAAGTGATTGCGTGTCCCCATCTGGCTGCAGAGGAGACTGGGAAATATGGCCTCTCATTGGTATCTGCTTCCTAAGAGCAGCTTAGAGTAAGAAGTGCTTTGCCCTCTATGCCCCAGAAGCTGATGGACATTTCACAATAGCTATCAGATGATTCTGGCTTTTTCATTTGCTTTGCTTTTTCCTACACAGACAGCCTTGCCCAGCACTAATTTCCACAAAACCTTTAGACATATGTGCTTCCCATCCTAGGGACCTTTTCCCTTGACTCTAAACCCTTTCAAATGACTGGAAGTTAATTTTTTTTCTCACTTTTTTAGGGCTGCACCAGTGGCATATGGGAATTCCCGGGCTAGGGGTTGAATCAGCTCTATAGCCGCTGGTCTCCACCACAGCCACAGCAACCCTGGATCTGAGCTGTCTCTGTGACCTACATACAGCACAGCTCACGGCAACGCTGGATCCTTAACCGGCTGAGTGAGGCCAGGGATAGAACCCACATCCTTATGGATCCTAACAGATTTGTTAACCACTGAGCCACCAAGGGAACTCCTTTCAAGCTACTGATATGGCCACCTTGTCCCCTTCACTATTGCCAGATGGCTTGAAAGACTTCTCTATGGATTGCACTTTTCTCCCATTATTGCTTAGTTAACTGAAACGGCTCCAACTCAGTGTCATCAATGACCTTCTTGCTAAATCTGATAGTCTCTTCTCAGCTTTGCTTCTGGATGTCTTCTCTGCAAAATCTGACACCGTGGAACACATCTTCGCGCCTGGGGCTCATGCCTTTCCGCCTCACCCCGCCCCAGTTCTTGCCTTGTCTCTCTGACTGCCCTTTCTCAGTAACTGAGCTGTTTTCTACTCAAGGTTGGTGTCACCTAATTTCTATCCTGAGAGCCTCCTCTTTTCTTCCTCACCATATTTGGGGACAGAAAATGCCAGAAACCTTCTGTATTTGTCTCTTAGATCAGCCATGATAAATGGCTACAAACCGAGGGGCTTCAAAGAACAGAAATTTACTCTCTCACAGCTCTGGTGGTCAGAAATTCAAGATCAAGATGCCATAGGAGGTTCCGAGGGAGCTGCTGGTCCATGCTGTTCCCCCAGGGTCTGGAGGCTCTGGTGATCCTGGACTTGCAGACTCACCCATCTAATTCCCTCTTCCACCGTCACATGTCTTTCCCTCTGGATTCTCTCTGTGTCTCAAGTCTCCCTTTCCTTTCTCTTATTTTGACAACGGTCATTGAATTTAGAGCCCATTCTATGTCGGGGATAATCTCCTTTCAAGATATCTGAATCAATTACATTCACAAAGACGCAACTTACAAATAAGTTCACATTTGCAGTCACCATGGCTCTATCTTTTGGGGGGACTCTATTCAAACCATGACACCTCCCAGACCTGTACCTCCATCATCAGCTTCTCTCCTGGGCTCCAGATCCACATTTCCGACTGCAGAACCTCACACCCCCAGGTCCAATTTGGCATTTATCTTTTTTTCTCTGCTTGCTTCTAATCATTCTCAATTTTCTCTTGCAGTGGATGGCTCGCCATCTGTCCAGTCTTACAAGCTAGAAGCATGAGGCTCATCCTGGATCCCTTCCCCTCTTACCTCCCACCTCCAGTCAAGGCAACACGTTGTGCTGACTCGATTGGGAAATGTCCCCCATACCCTTTCATTTCCAGAATTTCCATCTTGGTGCAGCTCTCAGTGTTAATCACCACTGGCTTTCCCACAGATCCTTCACCAGCTTCCTTCTCTTCTTCCTCCGGTGTTTCATTAATGTAGCTGCCAGAGTGTTTCACCTAAAGATGATGAATCTGATCACTTTAGGGGTCCCTTATCATTTATCTAAAACGAGGAGTGCTCCAAACACTCAAAATCTTGTGGATTAAAGAAAATCAAGATACAGGAGTTCCTGTTGTGGCTCAGCAGAAACGACCCCGACTAGTATCCACAAGGATTTGGGTTCGATCCCTGGCTCTGCTCAGGGGGTCAGGGATTCAGCAGTGCTGTGAGCTGCAGTGTAGGTCGCAGAGGTGGCTCAGATCTGGCATTGCTGTGGCTGTGTCATAGTCTCCAACTGCAGCTCCTATTCAACCCCTAGCTTGGGAACTTCCATATGCCGCAGGTGTGGCCCTAAAAAGACAATAAAATCAAGATACAGCATATTATGTAGGTCTAGCATCCTGTCCTCAAAGACATAAGAGTAAAAGGTATGAATATTCGCATGAAGAGGGGCAAATAAAGATTATAAGTAGCCTCATGTAAGTTCAGGTGGTGTTTGCTGCCAAAGGAGTTGGTGCCAAACTCATGCGGGGTCCAAGCTGAGTCTGCAACCTACACCACAGCTCACGGCAACGCCAGATCCTTAACCCACTGAGCAAGGGCAGGGATCGAACCTGCAACCTCATGGTTCTTAGTCGGATTTGTTAACCACTGCGCCACGACGGGAACTCCAGACTGCCTGTCTTTTTTTTCAATTGAAGTATAATTGACTTACAATGTCGTGTTTTAGTTTCAGGGGTAGAGCAAAGTGATTCAGTGTTATACACATATAAAACTTCTTCATATTCTTTTCCCTTATACATTATTACAAAGAAATGAGTGTATTTCCCTGTGCTATACAGTAGGTTCTTGTGGGTTATCTATTTTACATATAGTGGTTATGTCAATCTCCAAATCCTAATTTATCCATCCCTCCATTCCGTTTTGGGTTCGGTCCAGCTTAGGGGTTAGGGTTAGGCTTAGGGTTAGGGTTCATTTTAAGTTTAGGTTTTCCGTTAGGGATAGTGTTCCATTTAGAGTTAGGGTTGGGGTTATGGTTAGGGTTTGAATTACGGCTTGGCTTATGGTTCGGTTTGGCTTAGGTGTTAGGGTTAGTGTTAGGGTTTGTGTTGGTGCTCGGTTACCGTAAGATTTCCAGGTTTAGCGTTTGAGTCAGCCTTTATAATGTGTCCAATTTAGCCTGGCCCATTCATCTTCCTATTACAGAACAATGCACTGTGGTATTAATGCCACCCCACTTTCTCTGGTTCCGGTGACTTTGTTCATGACTCTCCCGTTTGTTATACAGGGCATTGCACTGCCTTGTTTACCTGGATGTGCTCTCTCCAGAGTGTGAGCCTCTAGAGGTCAGAATTAGCCTCTGGTTGGCCCATGAGCCCAGAGTCATCTCCACAGCTCTTCAAGAGCCGTATTTCCTAGACTGGTGTGTTCTGATGTTCCCGTGGCTTACTCCCTCTTGACTTAATTTTGGATATCCTGATCCACCCTCTGTCCAACTTATAGGTCCGTGCAGCCTGTCTGAGATTTTTGTTATGGCAGGCCCTTCCTTCTAAGTATGAGTCTCTGTACAAGTCAGGATAGAACAGATCACCATGCTGCAATCATAACTACAAAGTCTTAGCGCCTCAGCACAACACAAGTCTATTCTGCTGACACTGTACGTCCAACGTGGGTGAGATGGAGGCTTCCTCTTGGCAGGAGCTACTACAGGCATCCTGGCAGAGTTGTGGCAATTTGTACCGGGGGTCTTAAAGCCTCTCCTAGGAAGTGGCAGACGCCCCATTGGTTAAAACAAATCACTTATCACATAAACTTTCAGGGGTTGAGGCAGAACCTGGAAAAAGGAGAACTAGAGTATTTGTGAATATTCCAAATCATGGTCATTGCAAACCTCCACCTGTCAGCAGCTGGCACATAGCAGAGCTCTCCCCTGCGAGGGCTCAGAGGCAAGAATTTCTTAGGCTCAAGTCAGTCAGGGTCTGGTTTGGGAAGATCTGGGGTCTCAAGCCAGGTTATGGAGGCAGGATTTAGACACCTATAGACCCCTTCATAGGAGATGAGCTGAAACATAATTCAGAGAACTGAGATTTTGGTGAAAGTTTGAGCACAGGAGCAAAGTAAGATCCTAGAATTGGTGCACATAGAGCTGAACAAAGATTATGGAACTTCGTCTAGGTTATTTGGGTAAGGACCTAGAGCTCCTTACATTTCCTTTGCTAGAACTACAATTAGTTAATTGAAGACCTACTATGTGCCAGGCCTCCTCACGGGCTAAGAGACCCACGGCAACCTGATCCCTGCCTACCTTTCTCTCTCCCTCCCCTTCCTGTTGCCCACCACATGGGTGGGTGTTTCAGCTCCTGAAATAGTCTGTGACTCAGGGCTTTGCAAGTGCTGTTCCCTTGTCTGGAATGCCTTCCCTTTTCATCTTTTGGTGGCTGGTTCTGCCTCATTTTCAGACCTCAGTTTAAATGTCACCCTATTTCAGTCCACTCTATCCCATGTTCCTCCCACTTTCCTTTAGAGCAGGGGTGGCAAAATACAGTCCCCAGGCTGGCCACCTGTTTCGGTGAACGAAGTTTGCTTCTTCATCCCTTTCCATACCGGCTGGCTGGACAGAAAACGTTTGCCAGACCCTGCTCTTGGAGTCGCTCCATGGCACTCAGTCTGCTTTCCTTAGTACACTCCTTTATGGAATCAACTCATTTGTTATTTCAGTCTCCCGATCCCACCAGAAGGTGAATTGCGTGAGAGTAGCGATATTACCTCTTTCTTGCTGGGGGAATGTAACCCCGGAGCATCTAGAGGTGTTCAATGAATGTATTTTGTTCCAATGACTAAGTGCACTGATAAACCTGGCCGGGGGATGGGGGAGGGAAGGTGGGGGATGGGGGGGGGAGTGGCCTGATAATTGTACAGCGCTGGAGGGTGAGCAATCAGGAAGTGGGATGCGTTGTCCATATTTGAATTTTTGTAAACTAGCCGCCATCCTCCCCATTTGTTATTTAAACTACGAAAATAAAGTGCAAGAAATCAATTTCATAACCCCGCCTCGGATTCAATGGGGTGTGGGTCTATGATGGAGCCACAACTTTCTCCAAGCGCTCCAGCAACCACGAGGCAGAGAGGCATGAAATCAGCTCAGGCCACTTCCTTCCAAGAGGAAACCCACTCCCACCCCCACCCTCGAGGAATCAGCACTTCACGAAGTGTTAGTCCCCCATCTCCCTGGCCCTGTTGACTCATGCATTGCTTTCCATGAAAGCCATCAGCCCCCACGGACCACTTTCCTGAGTACAAAGGATGCTTTTAAAAAAAGTAAACCAGCTTCCCAAATTAATTTTTTTTTTTTTTTTTTTTTTGCTGGAGAAAGCAATAGCAATGATTTTCAGGCTCAGGCAGTGCTTTTGAGGAGGAAAAGATGCAGGAGGTGAGTGAAGATGGGTTGGGGAATAAGAAGAAGGCAGCCGGGTGTGCGGGTAGATTTCACACTCCAGCACTTCCGCCGGATGTGGAGAGGCAGAGGGAGAGAAATCCTCTCCAGGAACCTCGCAGTAATGGAAATGCATTAGTTTAGAAATGCGCTTGTGCCAACGACTGCCACCCTTCATGCCCATCTTTCTCTCACTCTTCACACAGACTACAGCAGCAGGATCTGTAGGACCCACCTCTGAAACACCCCCCAAATCTCCCCTCCCCTCTCCATCACCACATCCTGGACCAGCTGCCATCAGCTCACACCTGGACTCAGGCAGTGACCTCCTTGCTGATTTTCCCACGTCTGTTCCTCCTAGAGCATCAAAACCCATCCTTTTCACCTGAGCCGGAGTGATTTCCCAGCCACATAAGGCAGATCAGCTCACTGTTCTGTTTAAAACCCTTTGATGTCCTTATCATGGTCCAGGAGCCTGAATAATCTGACCCTTGCATGTAGTCTCAAGCTCATGTCCTCTGCCCTCTTAACTCCCACCCAGGTCCCCTCGAGGTACCTCCAACATGATAAACCTGTTCCTCCTGAGAGCGCTTCTCTCGATGCTCATTCTGCCCGGTATAGCTTTGACCCCTCATCTTTTTCCACCAGCTCTCCTGAGTATTCACCTCTTCAGAGAGGCCATCCCGACCCCTTGTTTATAAGAAACCCCAGTGACTCCCTGCATTATTTCCTTCATAGCATCATCTCTACCTTAGCATATGTGGCATCATTCTTTCTGTACCTGCGTCTAACATCTCTTACCTTGTTCAACATGTTAGCCCTGGGGCTTGCACAGTACCCAGCACAGGGTAGGCACTTTAGAAATAGCTATCAAATGTCTGAATGCTGCTGCCTTCAGAATGACAAATCTATTTTAAAAACTGGGCACGTGCTGTCATTCATTCAGTCATTTAATAAATGTTCTGAGCACCTGATAGCTACCAGATTCCCTGCTTGATGCTGCAGGTAGAGACAGGGAGACTCAGTTCTTGATCTTAGGCAACTTTTACTATGGCAAAGAGGACAGATATAGCACTGGGGGCAAGCAGAGATTTCTGTCTGGTAGGTGCAAGAGCAAGGCTGTGAACAACAACCAAAGTCCATCAGAACATGGAGAGTGAATGCTGAGGTCCCCTGATGGAGAGGAGAAGACGTTGCCAAGGAGGTAACACTTCAGTTGGGTTTTGAAGGATGATTAGGAGTTCCTTAGCTGTAGAGGGGGCATGGCAGATATAAGACACTCAGTCAAAAATCAATTGGCCAAAAATGGAAATAACATGGGAAGGTTAAAGAGGAGAGACTGGTTTCAGGGCTTTGGTTCTCTGAGCTTCCCAGTGGGGAAAAGGAGGAAGGGGGAGAGGGAGGGAGAAACCACGGGAAGGAAGGGAGGAGGCGTGGATTAAACAGCCACCCCTCACCTCCATGCTCTTCCTCCAAGTGACATGATCTGCTATGCTATTTTTCTTTTAATTAGTTGCTCAAACAACTGAGCACCCACATGCATCAGGTTCTAGGGATATGCAATGAACACGATGGTTAAATCCCTGCCCGTGAGGCGTTCGTAGTGAGAGACAGATGTGCAGAGGGGAAGATGGGCCAGTGTTGTATCTGGGAAATGCGCCTTCTCAGTGCTTGCAGACACCTGCCATGTTTGAATGCACCCAGGCTCTGGAATTTGACTAGACCTAGTTTCACATCTGCCTTGAGTGAATCTTAGTGTTTTCTTGTGTAGCGAAGCAGGGTTGAAAATGAATGGAGGGCCTGAAAGGAACTAATGCATGTAAAATGCTTAACACCGTCTAGCATATCATAGAGAGTACATGTCAGTGGTTCCTACTGTTGCAGCTCCTATTTGCTGAGCCCTCACTCTGGGCCAGGCTGTGTCCTAAGTGGTTTACTTGGAGTGTCCCAGTGAATCCTCACAACTCAGTGACAGAATTGTGACTGTTACCGTTATTTGCAGATGAGGTTGCTGAACGGAGCAGTTAGGTAACTTTGCCAAGGTCACACAGATTCAAGTGGGTCACTCCAGAGCCCTCTGGCCGGTGCTTCCCTTGCTGACAGCCACAAAGACCCTGCTGCTCCCCTGGGCCACGTCTGGGCATCTAGGTAACACCCACTTGGTGTGACATCAGACCAAGCAGTATCTGAGACTTTCTTCCTAACCTCCCGACCCCTGGTCATGACTGGCCACTACCTTAGGTCCACCGTTTGTCCCTTTCTTAGCCTTGGTTTCGCCACCTGTAAACTAGGGGTGCTAGACCAGATCACCTCTGAGGATTCGAGTCACTGCATTGGGATAAAAGCTGTCTGAAGGAAATGAATACCAAGGAAAGATCCCTAATCCATTACTCTGCATCCTGGTGAATAGTTAAGATTCCTTCCAGGCAGCAATGAAGTGGGGGTACTTTCCTTTCTGTAGGCTCCTTTATAAGCAGGGGTATCCAAAGCAGAAATGTTCTTTGTCCCTTTCTTGAGTTAATCGCAGTCACCTGGGGTCAGCTCTCTTTCACCCCAAGAATCTGTCTCAGGGAGAAAGGTTGTTCTTTCTTCTGACCGGACAGGACCCAGCAAAGATGTCCTGGGCTGCCTTTGACCAGAGAGGCTGATCTCAGGTGGGAGGATCTGTATTCCAGTTTTGGCTCTTCCACTGCCCATTGAGTGGCTTTGGTCAAGTCACATAGTCGCTCTGTGGCTCAGCTCCCCAGCTATAATATGAAAATAAATCGTGCTTTCCTTGCAAAGTAATTATGAAGAATATATTCTGACAAGCGGTGGAAGTTGCAAGCGAAAGGCCCTGGTACTGTGTAGGCGCTCGATGCATGTGAGGAGAAAGACTGAAATGGACGTTTTGGTTCAGTGGAAGAAAGAATCTTGTAGAAATCAAGCTTGCACAAGAAGGGCTATTCTGGCCTTCGACGTTGCGAGATCAGGTTCACTTATTCAAACAAAAGGAGGACACCCATTTGCCATTCAAGGGTGAGCCCCATAAGGTCAACAATTTTTGCCTGTTTTGTTCACCTGTTCTATTCTCAGTGCCTGGCACACAGTAGGTGTTCAAGTAGTGTTTGTTGAATGAATACATGATTGGAAGAGTGGATTAAAGCATGGAATGGGGTGGAGGGGGAGACTGGATGGCATTTAAATTCACTTCCAGTTCTGAAATGGTATGCGTCTTTGAACTTTATATGCAACTTTGATGCCAGTATTCTGTGTGCTTTATGTGATTAACTGCTGCCCAGACTTAGCCAGGCAAATTCTGGTTTGAGGAAGAAAGGCAAATATGTCTTCCTTCGAGTTAATTGGAGAGGTCCTTTGGAGAGGGAAATAGGGCTCTCTGGGGAAGAAATTCTCTTTCCTGCCCTTGTGCCACCTGCCCAGCTCCCATTTCTGAGCACAAGAACATGGAAACAAGAGGCAGAGAAGTTCTTTCCCACCAAACACACCTAGCCCTCACCTTTCAGGTAACCTGACTTTCCGAGATGGTTGAACCAGCTTCAACCTTTCCCCAGAGCCGGCATTAGTGTCTAGGTCAGGGTCAGGGTCAGGGTCAGGGTTAGTGTTAGGGTTAGGGTTAGGAAGAGTGAGGTGGGGAGATTGGGGTGAGGGGAATACAGGGACCCTTAGAATAACAACCTCCTGCTCCTCTGTCTAAAGCAGAGTGATTTCCAGCCGGTTTCTTCATTCCAGACAGCCCAGTCTCCCTGAGTTCTCTCCGGAGTCATCTACCCTGTGATCTACTCATTCTCGGGCCTAGGGAGTAGCTGAGAAGGGAGAACTATAAATTAGGCTGTCAAATTGGACAATAAAAGAAAGTGGCAAGGAGATGAGAGCCAGGGCCTTCCCAGAGAGCAGCCAGATGAAAGTGGTTGTAAATAAGGCATAGGGGCCACCATTGGAATACTCTGTCCTTGACATTGGTACCCAGGCTCCATGTTCTTGGCAGCCAGCCAAGGGCCTGTCCACAGATTTGTTTCTTCACCCTGCCTGGCATGAAACTGTCCTCCAGATTGCACTTGCAAGCAGCCCATTCACATGGCTTCGTCTTTTAAGCCTGCTTTTTTTTTTTTTTTTTTCTTCTTCCCCTTCTGCTTTTGGTCCGTGAAGATGAGCTGTAAATGGTCAACTGAGATGGAATCTGATTTATCCTGGAAAACCTGGCATCTAGTCCAGTGCAAAGTGTAGCCATGCAATAAATATTTATAGAATGACTAAGAAAACAAACTAGGGAGTTCCCGTCGTGGCGCAGTGGTTGACGAATCCGACTAGGAACCATGAGGTTGCGGCTTCGGTCCCTGCCCTTGCTCAGTGGGTTAACGATCCGGCGTTGCCGTGAGCTGTGGTGTAGGTTGCAGACGAGGCTCGGATCCCGCGTTGCTGTGGCTCTGGCGTAGGCCGGTGGCTCCAGCTCTGATTTGACCCCTAGCCTGGGAACCTCCATATGCCGCAGGAGCGGCCCAAGAAATAGCAAAAAGACAAAAAAAAAAAAAAAAAGAAGAAGAAGAAAACAAACTAAAGTTTGGTAGGCAATTGCCTGTTCCCCACACTAGTTTTCTCTCTATATTAGTCCTGATCTTCTTTTGTTTCCTGGGTATGTAAGAATGCCTGTGGCTGCAGGTAAAAGAAAATCTGGCTGATAGTAGAGGAAACCATGAAGTATTTTTATTTTTTAAACAAGGCAAGAGATAATGCCCAGATTGGTTTATTGTCTCAACAATATCATCAAGAATCCAGGTCCTTCCAGTCCTTCTGTCTTACAATCCACTGGGCATCTCTCGTGCCTCCTGTTGGTTTTTTTTTTTTTTTACTGTATATAATGATTTTTATTTTTTTCCATTATAGCTGGTTTGCAGTGTTCTGTCAATTTTCTACTGCACAGCAAGGTGACACAGTTACACATGTACACATTCCTTTTTCTCACATTATCCTGCTCCATCATAAGGGACTAGACATGGTTCCCAGTGCTACGCCGCAGGATCTCATTGCCTATCCATTCCAAAGGCAACAGTCTGCATCTATTAACCCCAAGTTCTCAATCCATCCTGCTCCCTCCCCCTCCCCCTTGGCAACCACAAATCTATTCTCTAAGTCCATGATTTTCTTTTCTGTGGCAAAGTTCATTAGTGCCATATATTAGATTCCAGATATAAGTGATATCACATGGTCTTTGTCTTTCTCTTTCTGACTTACTTCACTCAGTATGAGAGTCTCTAGTTCCATCCATGTTGCTGCAATGGCATTATTTTGTTCTTTTTTATGGCTGAGTAGTATTCCATTGTGTATGTGTACCACATCCATGTGGCTCACAACATAACTACTCAGCATTGCTCCTGTTGGTTGTTTTTTTTTTTTTTTTGTCTTTTTACCATTTCTTGGGCCGTTCCCGCAGCACATGGAGGTTCCCAGGCTAGGGGTCAAATCAGAGCTGTAGCCGCAGGCCTACACCAGAGCCACAGCAACGTGGAATCTGAGCCGCATCTGCGACCTACATCACAGCTCACGGCAATGCCGGATCCTTAACCCACTGAGCAAGGGCAGGGACCGAACCCGCAACCTCATGATTCCTAGTTGGATTCATTAACCACTGAGCCACGACGGGCTCCTTAGATATTTCTTATTAATACAGGGAATTAATCATTTTCATGGTAATGAATACAGAGGGTTATGTGAAAGAAGGAAAGGAAATAGTTTTTATTTTAGAACTGTTATGTGCCTGGCACTTGGCGTATGTGATCTCACAATGCCCTGTGTAGATGGACGTAACTATTTCCATTTTTTTTTTTCCAGGAGTCACATGTTCCAGGGTACCCAATTAGAAGGGGCAGACTGAAATCTGACCCCGTGGGGGTCTAACTTCAAAGTTCATTGTTTCTTTACTCTTCTGTACCATGTGCTCCCGGAAAATGTCGCTAATTATGATTGAAAGGGTAACCATCACATAATTTTGTCCGAAGAATTATGAACTCTCGCATGAGAATGCTTTGCGCCCTTTCCTGTGGGTATTATTGTTGAGATACACGTGCATAATGTAAGTTGATTGATTTGCGGGTACATTCACTTTGGTCCCGGAACAGTCCTTGGAAGAGTGAGTCTAAGTTTTGAAAATGATCACTTTGAACTATGTTTCAGGGGAATCAATATAAAGGAGGCACCCTAGCACAGTTTTTTGTAACATGTAACATGCTGCTCTGTCAATTTCTCTCTCTCTCTTTTTTTTTTTTTTTCTGGCTTTCTTTTTTTTCTTTCTTTTTGTCTTTTTAGGGCTGCCCTAGCAGCGTCTGGAAGTTCCCAGGCTAGGGGTGGAATTGGAGCTGTAGCTGCTGGCCTACACCACAGCCACAGCAACGAGGGATCTGAGCTGCCCCTGTGCCCTGCACCACAACTCGTGGCAATGCCAGATCCTTAACCCACTGCGTGAGGCCAGGGAGCGAACCTGCATCCTTATGGATACTAGTAGGGTTCATTACCACTGAGCCATGCGGGGAACTCCTGAAAATCTAGCTTTCTTAAAGGGGCTTACCCTTGTTGTGTGATGACCCTACACAGGACTAGACCGATACTTGATGGACTAATTATTTATATTCCAAAAAAGTCTCCCCCTAAATTTTACAGCATCACGATAGCATCTTCTTTGTGCATCTTCTTCTCTTACGGGGTACCTAGTTCTGAAGCACTGAATATATGTCTTTTGAGTGAATGAATTCACTGAGCCAATGGTATACAGGAGTGGGCTGGACCTAAGAAGTTGCTGAGATGAAAAAAAATCCAGTTCTTGTATTTAAGAATCTCAAGGTCTGAAGAGAAAACAAATATGCAAACAGGTATAAGCAATGGGGTGACCGATGCAACCAAAATGTTTTTTAATTGTTTCTATCATCCATTTATTGAAAAGTATTTAATATTTGGCTCTTATTCTGAGCCATACTGTAAACTTAGGGCTATATATTTAGTGGAGGAGAAAAAAAGAGATATGGGCCATACCATTCCGGTGTTTATGGTTTTTCTATGCCTATATGCATAGCAGGCAACATACTACATTTGTATCTACATGTATAGGTTCTAGCCCCATACTGCCCGGGTTCAAATCCTCCCACTTACTAGTTCCATGACTTTAGGTAAATGGTTTAACATTTCTGTGCCTTCATTCCTCTATCCCGTGGATTTAAACATAGTAGAGTATCTGCTTCATAGAATTATTCTGCAGATCAAGAGAATTAATACCCGAAAGTAATAGAGTAGTGGCCCTCCTCTCATAGTCAAGGCAGAAGGGCATTCATCAATTAAGCCAGTAGGACCGCATGTCATACATTTACAATGGATTAGCAGGAGTTTCCGTCATGGCTCAGTGGTTAACGAACCCGACTAGTATCCATGAGGATGTGGGTTCAATCCCTGGCCTCACTCACTCAGTGGGTTAAGGATCTGGCGTTGCTGTGAGCTGTGGTGTAGGTTGCAGATGTGGCTCGGTTCCTGTGTTGGTGTGGCTGTGGTGTAGGCCAGCAGCTACAGCTCCCACTGGGAGCCTGGCGAGGGAGCCTGGGAACCTCCATATGCTGTGAGTGCGGCCCCAAAAAGACAACAACAACAACAACAAAAAAAGGATAAGCAATGAGTTTCGACTGTAGGACACAGGCAATTGTATCCAATCTCTTGGGATAGAACATGATGGGAGATAGGATGAGAAAAAGAGTATGTATATATATATATGTATGTATGACTGGGTCCCTATGATATACAGCAGAAATTGACCCAACACTGTAAATCAACAATACTTTAATCAAATAAAATTAAATTAAAAAGGACAGCACAAGGGAGCCTCACAATGGGAAAAACAAAAAACTTTGTATGTAATACCCTTTGGTTGTTCTGAGTCTTTACCAAATCCACATTCCACTTTTACTGCTTCTTGTTTTTAAAATGACATGTATTTTAAACTTAAGTGTTCATTGAAGAGCACAAATAAGCCCCCTGCTGTGGTCTGGGAGGCAGCGGCATAGACAGAAGATCGCACAAAGCATCTCCTTTGTGACGCTCTCTTTTCTCCCCGGGCAAGTCAGCAGCTCCGTTCTGTGTCCCCAGAGCCCTTTGTGCCCCAAACTCTGTTACGTGCTCATCGGAATGCCTAGAATCCAATCCTCATCTTTGGCCAGTTAGCCAACATGAGGCTGATCGTTTGGTTCACCGTGCCCTGTAAGCCCAGCCTCTAAAGATTGAGAGGAAGAAATAATCCGCTTGTTAAAACAAGGGACCTGCTTAGAAAAGCTCACTGCACAAACTGTCCGATATCATTCGAAGTGCATCCAGGTACCTGAGCATAGGTACCCGAGCACAGGTACCCATATGCTCATCAAGAGAATGGACACAGAACGGACCCTCGCCAGGCAAGGAAGGCGCCCACTTGAGCTTCCAGAGAGCCTTGGAATCTGCTTGGGGCAGCCCTCGGCAAGATGTGTGTCTGGGGTGGATGAAGAACAAATGGCTGTGTTCTGAAGCTGGTTCTGACCTTCCATTTTCTTTTCTTTCTTTCTTTTCTTTTTTTTTTTTTTTACTTTTTTCATTGAAACAGAGTTAATTTCCAAGGTTGTCTTAGTTTCAGGTGTACAGCAAAGTGATTCAGGTTCTTTTTTTTTCAGATCCTTTTCCATTATAGGTTATTACAAGATCCTGAATGTATTTCCCTGTGCTCTACAACCAGTCTTTGTTCTTTATCTATTTTATACACAGTATTGTGTCCATGTCAATCCCAAACTCCTAAGTTATTCCCACCCCACCCCTCTGGTAGCCTTAAATTTCTGTTCCGTGTCTGTGAGTCTATTTCTGCTTTGTAAATAAGTTAATTTACATCACAAGTGATAGCATATGATGTTTGCCTTTCTCTGACTTCCTTCGCTTTGTACGATAACCTCTAGGTCCATCCATGTGGCTGCACATGGCGCGATGTTCTTTTTTTGTGGCTGTGACTCCCCATTTTTTAAGCATGGATGAGGGGGCCGGAAGTTGATCTTGATGGTCCAAGCGGCTGAGAGCAGGGACCAAACTCGCAGGTTTTGCTGCAGAAGAATGGACATGAGCAACTCATCATTGTCTCGGGGACTCTGGAGGAAGTCATGTCTCTACTTAATTTCGAGGGATGGAGGGAAGGGTTCACCAGGCAACCAGTGGTGAAAATGCACTCTGGGCCAAGCAGGGAAAGCGCAGAAACAAAGGCACCCCACAACATGAAGCCTTTGGTGCATTAGTGACATTTTGACAGTATTTGAACGCCATAGATAAACAGAGGCGTTTCAAGAGGAGCGCCCACGGAGGTAGGGGGCCAATTATTAAGGTTCTTAAATTCACCAATTTAAGTTAAAGCTTGTCCCTCCCTATGTTATTAGTCTGTAATAGGCTGGGTTGCTGTTAAAAAAGGCTTGAAAAAGGTGAAAAAGAATAAAAAAAAAAAAAAGAAATCCCTCATGCCACACTACTACTGCTGCGTGCATTCTGAAACGAATTTCTTCAAATAGAGTCTTTTTTTTTTTTTTTTTCATGCTTCTGCAAAAACCAGTTTGAAGAATCTGGCATTTAAAGACACAAATGTTTCTGAAATACTCCACCACAGCAAAGTATCTGAAAATGTTTCTTAATTGTTAGGGAAAAAAAAAAAAAAGCCAAAACCTATTTCTGTTCGTGCTTGGAACAAGTTTTTTAAAATACAGTACCCTTCAAACACACCATCTTTTCCGGCCCCAAGAGGCTAAGGCTGGCAGTGCTGAGTGGTTTTATAGAGATGCATGTCTCTTTTGCACATCACGCCTCCACTTCAACACACAATTTTATTTATTTATTTATTTATTTATTTATTTATTTATTTATTTATTTATTTTTGGCTGGGTACATGCCCTAAAAGGTGGCCGTAGATATACAGCCCAGGACACGGAAGGATACACAGCACTGCCTCTCTGGAACCAGCCTGACAAAGCCTTTTGAGAATCCTTTGGCCAAAATGTACTTTAATCTCTCCAGTTGGAATAAGCTCCGTGTGCATTTCCCAAAGATGCGGCTTCTCCCATCTGCCTTAAGCAAACGCATGTCCCTCCACAGTGCCCAGGGAAAGAAAAGTCCTGCAGAGGGGCTGAGAAGAGAGAGGCAGGGCCAGGCTCCTGTTCCATCTGATTGCAAAAGAGAAATGAACCAGATTCCCTTCTGGACCTTCGGCCAGTGCCTGCCCCCTCTGCTGCCAGGCCCCCTCCAAGAAACGTCCTTGCCCCGTGGCCCCAGCCCTGAACCTCCATTCGTCGTGCCCTTCCTGGAGGGCAGGTACTTGAGAGCAGTTCCATTCTTGGGTGTCTGCTGTTCTCAGCTTCTCGTTGTCCCTGTTGTGGCTCCCTGCCTTCTAGCACCAGCAAGATGGGAACTTTGTGTTTCAGGCCTCCGGATGTGCTTACAGTTGCCAGAACATGGCAAGCACCCATCCTTTCGACAAAGTGCTCTTCCTGTTACTTAGAATGCTTGTCCCTCCCTATGTTATTCGCCTGTAGCAGGCTGGGCTGCTGTTAAAAAGTACCATAGACTGGTGGTATCGATATGGATATAGGTATACGTACAGTGCATACATGTATATAGGTATAGATACAGTATATATAGGTATAGTGTGTGTGTGTGTGTGTGTGTGTGTAGAGAGAGACATAGTATAGGTATAGGTATAGATAGGTGGCTTACAGAACATGTATTTATTTCTCGCAGTTCTGGAGGCTGGGAGGTCCAAAACGATGGTGCTGGCCAATTCAGTTGCTGGTGACACTCTTCCTCTCTGTGTCCTCACATCGTTGAGAGACTGATCTTTCTTCCTCTTTTTATAAAGCCACTAATCCCACCCTCATGCTGCCCCCCCCCACGGTCTCTTCTAACCCTAACGCCATCCCAAAGGTCCACCTCTAGATTCTATCTCCTTGGGGGTTAAGACTTCAACAGGTGCCCTGGGGGAGGGGCAGACACAGTCCAGTGCATGACACAGACCAAGTCTTTCTTGTCCTTCAGATCTCGATTCTGATGTTGATGTCTCCGGAAAGCCTTTCCCAATTCTCTCCACGTGGCTTGAGTTCCTTCTCCGCAAATTCATCTCATCAGAGCCCACATCAAACTGCTCCATCACGGATTGTTTATTTGTCATTCTTCCTCATTAGATCGTGAACCACGTGAGAGGGCAGGCTTGTCCTTTGCTTCAATTCCCCGGGAACATAATAGGTAGTAAGTGTTCAATAAATGATTTAATGAGAGCAGGAGAGAAGAAATTACTTTCAAAATAAATGCATAATAGATGAGATTATTGTCCACCCCATGAAAGGGTGTTATGAATGTCAATTTCTACTCCAGATACCATGAGGGCAGCTTTCCTGAGAACCGGCTGGCTAACCAATATTCCCTTTGCCGGGTAGGAAACTAGCCCTCACATCTGTTTACTGGGACCTTGGCTTTTCAGCTCCTGTGTTCTTTTGAGTCCTTGTTTAATCACTTCTTTAAATTCACCAATTTAAGTTAAAGCTGATCTCTGAACTCAGGGTGGCAGATCCTGGGGGCAGAGCCTTGAAAATTAACTGTGTATCCAAGAGGATGGGAGAACCGTTTATTCACAAATCCCCTACAGTTTACAAATTTTTGTTCTTTTCCTTCTTTTTTTAACAAGCCCAAATCTCCAGGCAAAGTGGTTGTTTCTAAAGGGCAGGGAGGAAACTCACAAACACTGAGATGGGAAAAGAGATGTTCCGTTGGTCGCTTGATCCTGGCACAAAGTAGCAACTCAGTAAATATTTATTAGTGGAGGCATGACTAAACATTTTCTTCCCTTAGCAGAATTTCACATTTCCCCTTCCTCAAGAATCGTAAGGTTTAGCTCAGACTCCCCTTTACCTTCTTAGGTGGGGCATCAGTCATCACAAGCCACCAAAACTCTAATCAGACTTACAATCTAGAATGCTGATTACTCCCGCAATAATGAGCTGTCTTGGAGACCAGTTAAACAGTCATTTGTCATGGATGTTTCTTTACAGTTTGCCTCTACCCCCTACCCCAAACCATTATCCACATTCCGAAGGAGATGTGTCTTTCCCCCAACCCTTGAATACTGACTTAGTCCAAGAACAAACCTGTGCTAACCTGTATAACTAAATGCTCCTTAAGCGGCAGGGAGCCTGAGTTCTCAACTCCGTGCTCCTGGCCAATCTGCTGATCAATCAAATTTGCTTGAAGTCTCAGTGCTCCGGCCTCTTGCTTCTTCTTTGAGTTTCTGCTCTAACATACCTCACACCCAATAGCGGAGGGTTTCAGAGGTTCAGAGGGCTGAACCATGTCTCTTCCACCCAGATGCATTTTGCTCTGTAGATGGCAGATTCACAAAGGATGGGTAGTCACTGAGCCTAGATGCCTTTATTTGGGACGAAGTGCTGGCACATC
Source organism: Phacochoerus africanus (assembly GCF_016906955.1). Taxonomy (NCBI): domain Eukaryota; kingdom Metazoa; phylum Chordata; class Mammalia; order Artiodactyla; family Suidae; genus Phacochoerus; species Phacochoerus africanus. The sequence continues at coordinate 13,125,247 of NC_062550.1, read as the reverse complement.
CTCAAGGTCTATCCTGGAGCGCGTGATCCTAACTCTCCGGGGGCCCATACACGTCTAGATTATGCCAGATATTTTTGGCGTCCACTCTTGGACCCGGAAAGGTTCCAAAGGGTCCATTCAAGAGCCGAACTCCTGGAACCCTGCAATCTAAGTCCCCTCACACCCCTGTCTGTATCATTTGAGCCCCTGCTATACTCTTCTCCTAGTGCCCCAGGCAATTAGAGGAATGATGCTCATTTTGTCCTCCAATGTTCCTGCCTCTTCTCCGGTTACAAAACAGGAGGGAAGGGGACAGGGCACAGCCCTTAAAAGAATGACATAGTCCTTGAGGATGCAACAAAAACGGGTTAGAACAAACTAGGTCCAGTGGACCTTGAACTTCATTATGTGCTTCTTGGAACACATTAGCATCTGAATGACATGCCCACAGGCGCCAGGACATTTCCAAGGAAAAATCCTCTCACTCATTAGCCTATGAAATTGCCTAGCCCATTAAAAACTCACCACCTCCTATATCGGGTCCTCTTGCCTTCTGAGATGGCCCACACTCTCTCTCTAAATCTACTTCTTACCGATCACTGCTGAATTCCTTCCACAGGAGACATAAGGAACCGGGACTTCAGGAAGTACTGGAACCAGGTGTGTGATTTTTTAATTTTATTTTGATTTTAATTTAGAAAAACCAGTGAGTTCAAATCCCAGTCTGGGTTTTGGCTGGGTTTGAATGCCAGCATGTGGGTTTGAGTCTCAATGTGATGTGTGCCCTTTCAGCCAGACCGCATCAGACTCTATCCATGTGTATGCGTGTGTGTGTGTGTGTGTGTGTGTGTGTGTGTGTGTTGTCCCTGTCCTCCTGTGAGTCCTCTAAGGGGTGTGACTATGGTTCTCTGTCTTGGTTATTTGTTAGAATTCCCTGGCAGCTCTTACAAAGTACCAGTGATGCCTGGGTTCTAACTTAGGCTATTTGAATCAGGATCTCAAGGAAAGGAGACCAGGGATCGATGTTAAAAAAAAAAAATTCTGCTGTGGCTCTGGTGTAGGCCAGTGGCTACAGCTCCGATTCAACCCCTAGCCTGGGAACCTCCATATGCTGCGGGAGCGGCCCAAGAAATAGCAACAACAACAACAACAACAAAGACAAAAAGACCAAAAAAAAAAAATTCTCTGTATCAGTGTGACATAAACTGTGGTCCCTGGTACAGCATCACCCAGAAGCTTGTAAAGAATGCAAATTCAGGAGTTCCCGTCGTGGCTCAGTGGTTAACGAATCCGACTAGGAACCATGAGGTTGCGGGTTCAATTCCTGGCCTTGCTCAGTGGGTTAAGGATCCAGCATTGCTGTGAGCTGTGGTGTAGGTGGCAGACATGGCTCAGATCCCGCATTGCTGTGGCTCTGGCATAGGCCGGTGGCTCCAGCTCCGATTAGACTCCTAGCCTGGGAACCTCCATATGCAGCCCAAGAAATGGCAAAAAGACAAAACAAAAACAAAACAAAAGAAGAATGCAAATTCACAGATGCCCACCCAGATCTACTGATTCAGACTCGGGGTGGGGGTAGTGGAGAGGGGAGAGAAGCACTGGGCTTTAGATTGAGTTTGTGGGTTACCCTGTTCCACTCTCCCTCTATCCTTGAAACTTAAGGTGGCTGCCCAGCTTCCTCAACTTGACCTTGGGAGTGGGTTTCCTGCCACTCTTTTTTTTTTTTTTTGTCTTTTTGCCATTTCCTGGGCCGCTCCTTCGGCATGTGGAGGTTCCCAGGCTAGGGGTCGAATCGGAGCTATAGCCACCGGCCTATGCTAGAGCCACAGCATCGCAGGATCCAAGCCGCGTCTGCGACCTACACCACAGCTCATGGCAACGCCGGATCCTTAACCCACTGAGCAAGGGCAGGGACCGAACCCGCAACCTCATGGTTCCTAGTCGGATTCGTTAACCACTGCGACACGACGGGAACTCCTCCTGCCACTCTTTCCTAGCAAGCCATAGTTCCCATTTTATACCCTTCCTTACTCAAGTTTCTAAAATACCAACCGTGTTAATTAGTTTGACCTGCCACACTTTTTCTAAAATTAGCTACATATGAAGTGTTTTCTGGAGGTCTTATCACCCAAAGCAGAGAATAATGAGTTGTCTAGTTTCCCACTGGAACATAGAAAAATAAGGAGAAAAACCAGTGGCACTCTTCAGTGCTGATTCCTCATTTCCTTCTGCTCTGGGAGAAGGGGCCCCAACATCAGTGGGGATCAGTGGAATCTCTCCAGCGGAGGGTGGATCCCTGGCAGGTATGGATTTCTTCATTCCATCTGGCTCAAGTATGGTCTGCATTGGGCAGACTCTATAATCCATCTCCAGAGGGGAGTGAATTTGAGTGGTAAAACAATCATGCATGATGAGGGACTCTGTTAAGTAGGAAGAACTTTCCTCTCCACGCCGTCCCGTTCTTGGACTCTGCATATACCTTGTCGTGGTGTCATGGAGGCAGCCTCAGGATGTCGGATGCTATTTCTGATCTGGGGAGTTGTCATCAGCCATTCGGTGCAACTGATCCCTCCCTGCACACAGAGTCTGAAGAATCCCTGACATGCCCTGTAGATAGAGAAGGTGCATGTTTTCTCACACAGTTTTCTTTCACGTGTGCTTCACTTTATTTCCCAAGACTGTTCTTTTTTTTAAAAATTTTTTTATTATTATTTTTTTTTTTTGGTCTTTTTGCTATTTCTTGGGCCGCTCCCGCGGCATATGGAGGTTCCCAGGCTAGGGGTTGAATCGGAGCTATAGCCACCTGCCTATGCCAGAGCCACAGCCACAGCAACGCAGGATCCGAGCCGTGTCTGCAACCCACACCACAGCTCACGGCAATGCCGGATTGTTAACCCACTGAGCAAGGGCAGGGACCGAACCCGCAACCTCATGGTTCCTAGTTGGATTCGTTAACCACTGCGCCACAACAGGAACTCCCCCCCAAGACTGTTCTTATCATCCAAGTGTCTCCATCCCACTGGGTGGGTCCAGTCAGCCAAGTCCAGTGTTTTAAGCTCCTTCTCTCTCTGTGATAACTAATGCATTGATTTTTTTCAGAGTGCTGCCCTTCTCCTGTTTCTCTGCAAGTGAGAATCAGAGTAAAAAGGGAGCGGCATCTTAGTTGACCTTGATGAGGGGGTGGAGAGGAGAGAACCGGGGCCTTTGAATTCAGATCCAATCCTTGCGATGCTTACTGGTGATTGTTGCCGAGAGGCTGGTCAGAGCCTCTCCACGGATGTGCCGAGCCCTGAAGCACATTTTGTCTGATGCCATCTGTTTTGTCTTTTTAATAAACTTTTAATTTTAGAACAGTTTTTGATTTACAGAATTATTGCAAAGAGAGTACAGAAAGTTCCCATAGACTGCACATTCAGTTTCCTCTGTTTTTAAAATCTTCCATCGGTCTGGTGCGTTTGTCACAATGAAGGAACTAATATTGGGACATCGTTATTAACTAATATCCATCCCTTATTCAGATTTCCTCAGTTCCCCCCCACCATCCTCCAACTGTTCCAGGATCTTGTCCAGGGCACCATATTACGTCTACTCCTCCTGTCTCCTTAGGCAGCTCTAGGTTGTGACATTTTCTCAGACTTTTCTTGTTTTTGATGGCCTTGACACTTGGGAGGCGTCTTGGTCATGTGTTTTGTACACTGGCCCTCAATTGGGATTTTTCTCATTGTTTTTCTCACGATGAGACGAAGGCCATGGGTTTTGGAGGAAGATCACGTGGTAAAGAGCCATTCTTATCCTGTCAAGCGTACGCACTGTCAACACGACTTATCACCATTGATGCTGACCTGGAGCCCGTGTCCAAGGTCTCGTGTGCCAGGCTTCCCCACTGGGAAGGTATCCCATCCACTTTCCGTGTTGTCCTCTTTGGGAGGAAGTCACTAGGCAGAGCTGGCCCTTAAGGAGTGGGAAGTTATGCCTCACCTCCTCGAGGGTGGAGTTTTTCCAAATATTATTTAAAATCTTTCCGCATGGGTGATTTCTCTCTTCGCTCCCATTTATTTATTCACTCAATGGTTTGCATAGATTCATGGATATTTATTTTAGGGTTTGGGTTATAATCTGATAGTCCTTAATTGCTTGCTCAAGCTGTTCTAGCTTTTGCCATTGGGAGCTCTGGCTCCTCTATTCATTTGACCTGCTCATTTTTGTGTGCTCTGTGGTGGTGGTGGCGGTGGTGGTTTTTTGGTGCCATCTGTTTTTATGCCTGGATAATGTGTGCTGATGCTGCTGGCATCTGTGGTCTTGGTTACTTGCTTCTGGAGTCGCTTTGCTCCACCACCGTCAGGCTGCTGCTCTGAGGTTTCCCTTGGCCATTCTGTGCCCTCCCCCAGAGCATGTAGGTGTTTGGGGTCCCTCAGCCACAGGTACAGGCTATGGGGGCTCAGGGTTACCCCCTCCATCTTACTCCCTGCACTCCCATGGCCACATGGGTACCTTGGCCTCTATGCCACTTGAGTATGACACCGAACTAAAGGCAGGAGTTTGGGCGGCTATAGCTTCGCCCACCATCATCCTTCAGGGTCCCCTACTGTGTGAAGGCTTGAAAGAAGCTCCTGTGAGATCCTTTTTCCTCTGAGTGGAGAAATAGCTTGCAGATTAAAGGGAAAGGCTCATATATTGGAATGAAGTTCATCTGCATTTCAATACCAGGTTGGCAACTTTTTTTTTTTAAGATAAACCTTTTGTTTTATTTTACTGTCACTGTTGGTGGGAATGTAAATTGGTGCCACCACTAGGAAAAACAGTATACAGCTTCCTCAGCAAACGAAATAGAGCACCACTATATGATCCAATCAATCCCACCCCTGGGCATATATCCAGACAAAACAGGTACATGCACCCCTATGTTTATTGCAGGTGGGTGACATTTTAGCTGTGGGATCTTGGCCCAATTACTCATTCTTTCTGAGGTTTTGGTTGTTTATCAATAACAGGACTTACTTACAGTGCCTATGGTAAGTGTTAGTATGACGTTTTGCTGGTACAGAAAAGCTCAGATGCCACCAATGTGAATCAAGTTAAGAAAAAAAGGCTGAGAAATGTTCTCTTTCCTTCCCTCCCCCACTAATCAGGACTCTGTCACTCAAGAAGGAGGGCTGAATGGCTATGCTGTGACAGTTGCCAGTGTTGCCCTCTCCTTGGCTAGGTTCCCTGAGGGTGGGAGATAATATATGTCAAATCCCAATTGTATGTCAAATGCCGGAATATAGGAGTTCCTGTTGTGGCTCTTCGGAATGTATGTATGAGGATGTGGATTCAATCCCTGGCCTCCTTCAGTGGGTTAAGCATCTGCTGGTGTTGCTGTGAGCTATGGCATAGGGTGGCAGCTGCAGTTCCAATTTGACCCCTAGCCTGGGAACTTCCATATGCTGTGGCTGAGGCCAAAAAAAAGGGGGAAAAACAAAAGCCTGAATATAGATGCTCAGTGAATAAGCACTCTGTTTTTATTTTGCAGTACTTTGTGGGAGAGAAAACTTCCACAGGGCGATAGAAAGGACTGGATTAGACCAGCGTCTCCTTAAGAGAACTTTCTATGGTAAGACAGAATACAAACTTTAATTTCAATTAATCGGTGGTAATAGGAAGAGCTTTGCGAAACAGAATGGGGGAAAAATAGGAAGATAATCTCCAGGTGTTGAGGTTATACGCCAGACACTATGGTTAGTGCTTGAACTATCTTCTCTCATTCAATGCTTACAATCATCTGATGAAATAAATGGCTGTATTTCACCCTATTTTACAAATCAAGTAAGGGAGGCCTTGGACAGTTAACTGACTTGCCTCGTGGCAGGTTCCATCCAGGATTTTCACGTGCAGAGGTCAGGCTTTGAAGCCTGTGGTTCTAACCACTAGTGTCTCTGAGCAAACCATTCATCCAGACAACGCATGTCTGCTGAGGTCTCATATCACGGCAGGTGTTATTCTGGGCCCTGGGGATACCATAGCGGACCAGACAGATAAGATATCTGTTTCAACAAACATATATCCAAGCGGAGGATACAGAAGGTACGTGGAGCCATGCATGAACAAATTAGTCCTCACAGGCAGTGACGAATGCCATGGAGAAAAGAGAACAAATAGAGGATGCCTTTTTTGGGAAGTGGCGATTCTTTAGATAGAGTGGTCCAGGAAGGCTCCTCTCAGCTGCGAATGGCAGGGTAAGAAGGAGCCAAACAATGATTTGGAGGAGAGCGATTCAGGGAGTGGGAGAAGCGTGTTCCAAGGGAATGGCTGGCTTCTTTGAGGAGAACCTTGCCTTGAGGGCAGTGGCCGGAGGGTGAAGGTTCTCCTGCAGCACCAAGACCTTTGGTCTTTACAGAATAAAGATGGAAGATTGACTCTTGGCGGGGGAGGGAGAAGGGTGTCTGAGAAATGGATCAGGAGAGCTCATGGAACAACCTATGATGTGTGCCAGTGCTTGGGCTTCTGGTTCTTTCTTTCCGTGGCAGTGTTGGGTCAGAATCAGCCCACGTGACAAGGAGAGATGCGTTTTAATTCCATTTCAGGGTCTGCGCCGATTGCCGGTGGCCCCATTGGGTTTGTCTCATTAGCGAGAGATCCCGTGTGTGCTCTGGGCGGCCTTTCCTTTTTCCCAGGTTGAATGAGAGTCTTCGGTTGCTGTGGAGCATGAGAGGACAGGGCAGAGAAGTCCAAAGCCACTCCTGACAGCGGGGTGCCCCTTGTGGGTGTGCCGCCAAGCACCGTGAAGGTGTAAGTGCTGAGGGAAGGTGCAGAACCACAGCTCCCACAAAGTCAGGTGAAAGCTGAAACCCATCTGGTGAGACACGTGTGTGCTCCAGCCTCTGACCCTCCAGGGCTGGCCTGGGAAGTTCAGGAGGTTTCACTTAATGGGATGGATTTAAATAGGTGGGTATTCTCTCGGTTGGGAATCCAGGCCAAGGATGAGGAGAGGCCACGTATCCCATGAAAGAGCCAAGACCTGTCCTAGGAGAACTGCATCCAGTGCGGCTGTGCTGCATTTTGTGCAATCTTGGGTCACAAGGATGAAGAGCTTGCAAGAGGCAATTGAGAAGGTAAAGTGGGCCAGATTTGGGCTGTGGGTGGTGTCGGTTCTGATGCTGGAGAGGGTGATGGGACAGAAGTAAGCTGGTCAGGAAGATCAGTGGTTTTAAAAATGTTGAGCTCGTGGCACCATTGAAGAACCAGGGAGTATTCTGAGTTTGGGGAAAGAGGCAGAATCCTATTATAGAGGGAATTTTGGGCATCTCCTAGTGGGAATTTCAGGTCAACAATAAAGACTTTTAGAAGTTCCTCTTGCGGCACAGTGGAAACGAATCTGACTAGTATCCAAGAGGATGCAGGTTTGATCCCTGGCCTCAATCAGTGGGCCAGGGATCTGGTGTTGCTGTGAGCTGTGATGTAGGTTGCAGCCATGGCTCGGATCCCGAGTTGTTGTGGCTGTGGTGTAGGCTGGCAGCTGTAGCTCTGATGTAACCCCTAGTCTGGGAACCTCCATATGCTACGGGTGTGGCCCTACAAAGCAAAAAACAAAAAATAAAAACAAAGACTTTTGCAGCTAGTAAGCCACAGGGGACAATGAAATCAGGCCCCTAAGGTGATGGCTTACAAACCCACAAATCTGGCCCCTCCTGAACAACGAAATAGGGCCAGTTCTGGTTCCAGTAGAAGGAGCCGCCAGTTTGGGCTTGGGAATACCGGGGGTGAGGAGGGGGCTCAGCTCTCTGCAGTGAAGCAGGAAGGTCACATGCTCCTCTTGGTGGCACCCCTCCTGCAGCTGCTGACCCCCCCGACCCTCTTGCTGCCCATTTTTCTTGGGTGCTAAGTGATGGAAGACAGACAATTAAGCCGGAGCCGGAGCACCTCATCTGCTGTTAGTTTCCTTAATTGTATTTCCTACACATTCTTTTATAAATAGACTTAAGCAAGACACTATGTTCTTTAATGTGTGCATTTCTGTTGCTATGGAAACAGTTCCTTTTATCACCCCCATCCCTCCCCAAAGCTTAGCCATAAAGTAGAAGGTAACACCTGTTTTTTTCAGGCAGGTGAATTATCTACTAATGTGTGTTTTCTCAGAAGGTTGCTGTGAGGGGGTGGGAATAACCTCCTGATGGCATCTCTTTAAGAAAACCACCAGATGAGGGCCTGCGACTTCTAGAAGCTTCAATCTATCTTTGCTAACCCTTGAAGTGATAGACTCATTCCATAGATTCCTAGCCTGTTGGAACTGGAGAGGGTCTTTCGAGAGATCATTCTTGCAACAATAATTAAAACCCACCTTAGACTCTGCATTCAATGCACGCATTAGTTTCTAAAGGGATTCTTTAATTAAATTATTTTTTTCAAAAACAGTTCCTAAATCCCTGTACTGAGCTAGGCAGACACAGGTAATCATCTGAAAACACTACAGATGCCTGTCACATGGAAGGGACTCAGCAAATATTTCCGTGAATGAATGAAGGGGTCTCTGTGATCTAGCAACACCCACCACTCTCTTTCCTCCTCCCCAGGCTGGCTTTTCAGAGTAGGGCATTGCCGTTGCATTTTCTACCTTTGGGTGAAAAAAACTTACAATGTTTATCAAAATTACAATTACAGCTGAAGAGTTACGATAAAAACAGTTGACACCTGTGCAGGGCACAGAATGTCATATGTTAAATAAAAAGTGCCTCTAGTACCATTTAATACAAGGGCAGAACAAAATTTCTGTTCTTTCCTGCAAATATTTATTTTTTGGAATCTGAAATGTGGTAGGGATTTTTAACATAATTGATAAACTTGAGATACAGATTCACAAGGTATTGTAAGAAATAATACAAACATTCCTTCCTCACTTCATCCAGTTTCCCTCAGTAACATTTTGAAAAACTATAGGTTTTTTTCTTTTGCTTTTTAGGGCTGCACCTGGAAGTTCCCAGGCTAGGGGTTGAATTGGAGCTGCCCCTGTGCTATGCCACAGCCACAACAACGTGGGGTCCGAGCCACAACTGCAACCTACATCACAGCTCACAGCAACACTGGGTCCTTAACCCACTGAGCAAGGCAGGGGATCGAACTGCATCTCATGGATACTAGCTGGGTTTATTACTGCTGAGCCGTGACGGGGACTCCCGAAAAACCATGGTTTAATATCAAAACCAGGTACTGACATTCATATAATCCACCGATATTACTTACATTCTTGCCAGTTTTACTTGGATGCTTTTATGTGTTTGTGTGTATTAAGTTCTATGCAATTTTAGCAGCTAACTGGGTTGTTAACAGCTATCACAGTCAAGATCCTGACTGCAAAGACTTCTCCTGTTTCTCTGCTGTTGACCCAGTCCCATCCCTCCTGCCCTCTCCTCACCCCGTCTCTAAGCCCTGGTAATTCAACCACGGATCCATCCTCCGTCTCTAGAATTTTCAACAAATATTTCTTGAGCACTCATTCTGTGCCAGTCTGTCTTCCAGGTGCCAGGGGAATGGGAGCAAAAGCACAACAGGAAGTTCTCATGGGAGTTCCCGCTGTGGCATAGTGGGTTAAGAATCCAACTGCAGGAGTTCCCATCGTGGCGCAGTGCTTAACGAATCCGACTGGGAACCATGGGGTTGCGGGTTCGATCCCTGCCCTTGCTCAGTGGGTTCACGATCCGGCGTTGCCGTGAGCTGTGGTGTAGGTTGCAGATGCGGCTCGGATCCCGCGTTGCTGTGACTCTGGCATAGGCTGGTGGCTACAGCTCCGATTGGACCCCTAGCCTGGGAACCTGCATATGCCGCGGGAGCGGCCCAAGAAATAGCAAAAAAAAAAAAAAAAAAAGAATCCAACTGCAGCAGCTCAGGTCTCCGCAGTGGGTTTGATCTCTGGCAGTGGGTTAAAGGATCTGGCATTGCCATGGCTGCGGGATGGGTCACAACTGTGGTGTAGGTCACAGCTGCAGCCTGGATTCAACTTCCATATGTGGTGGGTATAGCCTAAAAAAAAAGTTCCCATGGACTCCAAGAAGGGCTAGTAGACAAGAAAATACAAACCATGTATGCTTCTATATATAACTATAGAATACATAAAAGGTGAAAAGGGAAAAATATCATCATGGAAAGGGTCCAGGCAGAGCCACTGATGGAGTTACAAGTGTAAATAGGATTTTCAGGGAAGAGCTCTTACTGGAACAGAAAGTTGAAGGAATTGTGGGCAGATACAAAGAGATCTTGGGAACTGTGTTCCGGGAAGAGGGAACAGGACATGCAAAGGACCTGAGGCAGGAGTCTGCTCACATCTTTGAGTCACCGCACGGAGTCCAGGTGACTGAGATGGAGGGAAAACAAGAGATGAGAAGGGAACGTGGGCAGACCAGGAAAGTAGGGCCTCATGGGCCTTCGTAAGGACTTTGACTTTGAACAAGATAGGATTCTTGGGGATTCTGCATGGTCCAACTGGTGTTTTAACAGAATCATACTGGCTGCTGTGTGGAGAGTTAACTCTAGGGGGCAAGCAGGGAACTCGTGGGACCATTAGGAAGGTCAGTCATTGTCATTAAATAAACGAAACCCATCTTTCTTTTTTCTCTCTTTTTTTTGTCTTTTGTTGTTGTTGTTGTTGCTATTTCTTGGGCCGCTCCCGCGGCATATGGAAGTTCCCAGGCTAGGGGTCTAATCGGAGCTGCAGCCACCGGCCTATACCAGAGCCACAGCAATGCGGGATCCGAGCCGCGTCTGCAACCTACACCACAGCTCACGGCAATGCCGGATCGTTAACCCACTGAGCAAGGGCAGGGACCGAACCCGCAACCTCATGGTTCCCAGGCGGATTCGTTAACCACTGCGCCACGACGGGAACTCCTCTTTTTTCTCTCTTTACCTGCCTCTATGGATCTCACCCAGAGCCCATATCATGGGAACTTAGAAAGACTCCACTACTGTCAGTGAGTGCAGTTAGCCTGGAGAGAGAGCCGCCATCCCCTTTAGCTGTGCCCCAAACTTCCCCAACAGAGGAGACTCGATCTTCATGCATGTTTGCTCCATCAAGGTGGACGGTACCCGGAGAGCTGTCTCGGCTGGAAGATTTAGAATAATCACCCTTCTGTAGGTGTACAGCTGGCAAGGAGCTGGGCGACAGGGGAAAAAAGAGAGAGAGAGAGAAATGGTGTTTAAATCAGGAGCCACCCTACAAATTGAAATTAGTTAAATTCAGTCAATCGCAGACTGATTTTCTGTTATGGGATGCAAACGCTCTGAGGCTCAGTCAATTGAAACCCTGTTTTGGAGTAAGCCTGTTATGGATGGATCTGCTGTTCTATTATTAAAAGAAATGGATCTATTCAGAGTGTAACATACGTAACACTAAAAGCCCACTTGGTAGATGCACATAATTTTTTTTTTTTTTTTTTTTTTAAATCACGGAGGAGCTGGAACTAAATTCCGGAGAAATTCAGAGACCTGCAGGTTTTTTTTTTTTATGGCGCGTCATCTTAGATATGACATGATTACCTTATTTTACTGGTTTGGAAACTGAGATGCAGAGAGGGCCAGCAAATGGCCCAAGGTGGGCTAATCCTTGCAGGAAAGATTCCAGAGATGTTGATGGCGTCCTGAAGTGAAGGTGAGTCCTCCCTCACGTCACAGTCCAGCGTGGGCAGGCAAGGGCTCTGCTCTATACAGCCCCTTGGGAACCCGGGCTCCTTCCACCTTGTGGCGCCTCCCTGTTTCAGGTCCTCAGAGACGTCTCTATTTAGCTGGAGAAAGAGGGTGAAAGACCACATTGGTAGTAAGAGCCAGAGCTGGGGCCAGGTAATCGAACATCAGAAAAGAGGAGAAATGCCCAGTGCGTGTTAATTTCCCCATCTCCCCCCATCTTCCCATCCCTCTATCTCTCTTCCTTAATCCTCCCTCTCCCTCCACTTGGCACATTTCACAGCTACCTGGGCAGCACTACTAGATGCCAGAGGTGCGGGAAGATTCAAGCTGAGACCCAGTTTGGTCTGGTTTTAAAGATAAGACATAAAGTACTTAGAACAGAAGTGAGAAATGCCCCAAGGGTGGAGCAGTGTGCAGTGGCGAGGGCGTGAGGGAGGAGCAGAGGGCTGGGTTGAATTCTGACAGCATCCTGTGCCCAGCTGTGGGCTGCTTGACTCTGACCGACTTCCCCTCTCTGAGCTTATTTCTGTACCTCTAAGGTGGGGACAACGAGACTTGCGGGGGGATAGTGCGGCCATGGAATGAGTGTTTCAAGAAGGCAGCTACAGTATGTCGCTATGCTCCACACATGCATTCCCCCTCTTCTTTGCCCAAGGGAGGACTGGAACGACCCACAGGAGGGGAAGATAACTTTTTCCGGGTGATGGGGAGAAGGCTGGTGATGCAAGTGGCATGTGAGCTGGATCCTGGCTACCATACAAATTAGGACAGGTTTGGGGGCTTCACAAAAAGAAATTGATTTTCTCACGGTTTGGGAGGCCAGAATCAAGGTATTGGCAGAGCAGAACTCCTTGGAAAGAACTCATGGAAAATCCATGCCTTTGTCTGCCTCTGGTGGTGCCAGATGTTCCTTGCCTTGGAAAAAGCATAACTCCAATCTCTGACTCCATATTTATATGGCATTGCCCCCTTTGTGTCTCTGTTTCATAAATCTCTCTCTTTTCTCTTATAAGAGTTACTGGCCATTTGAATTTTGTTGTTGTTTTCGTCTTTTTAGGGCTGCACCCGAGGCATATGGAAGTTCCCAGGCTAGGGGTGGAATTGGAGCTGTAGCTGTCAGCTTACTCCATAGCCACAGCAATGCCAGATCTGAGCCTCATCTGTGACCTACCCTGCAGCTCATGGCAACGCAGGTTCCTTAACCCACTGAGCAAGGCTAGGGATCGAACTTGCGTCCTCATGGATGCTAGTCAAATTCATTTCCACTGAGCCATGATGGGAACTCCCCGGTCTTTTGACTTAGAGTCCACCTTAAATCCAGGGTAATAGCATTTTGAAATCCTTAGTCTAATCATAGCTGCAAAGACCCTCTTTCCATATAAAGCCACATTTATAAATACCAGAGGTTAGGACTTGGATGTATCATTTTGGGGGCCACCCTTCAACCCACCACAATCACCAGCTTGATAAACAATCTATCCCCTCACTGTAATGGGATATCTGAGGGTTAGCCCTGGGCTGCAGTGAAAATTCTACACCCACAATGCAGCGACTTGGGCCATGGTGTGTTAGTTTTCTATTTCGCTGTAATAAGTTAACACAAACTTGGTCATTTATTTTATTTTTAATTTTTTAAAATATTTTTGCTTTTTTTTAGGGCCATACCCATGGCACATGGAGGTTCCCAGGCTAGGGGCTGAATCAGAGCTACGGCTGCCGGCCTACCCCATAAGCCACAGCAACACAAGATCTGCACACATCTGTGACCTACACCACATTTGCGACCTACATCACAGCTCACGGCAACACCAGATCCTTAACCCACTGAGCAAGGCCAGGGATCGAACCCGCAACCTCATGATTCCTAGTCAGATTCTTTTCTGCTGCACCACAATGGGAACTCTGAAACTTAGGAGTTTAAATAACACACATTTATTTTATTTATTTATTTGTATTTTTCTTAATTGACGCATGTAGTAGCTTGATGTGGGCTCTCAATTCCCAGACCAAGGACTGAACCCAGGCCACAGCAGTGACAATGCTGAGTGCTGACCACTAGACCACCAGGGAACTCCCAGTACAAATTTATTATCTTTCACTTTTGGGGGATCAGAAATCTGAAATGGGCTAAATCAAGGTGCCAGCTTGTCCATGTTCCTTCTGAGAGCTCTAGAGGAGACTCCGTCCCCTTGACTTTTCCAGCTTCTAGAAGCACCTCAACGCCTTGGCCCATGACCCCTTCATCCAGGCTCAGTGTCGGCAGCACAGCACCACAACTCTCTCTCTGACTCTCACCTGCCTGCCTCTTGGTAGTTGGGCCTGTAGGCATCATCCAGGGTAACCTCTCATCTCTGCCAAGTTCCTTTTGCTGTGTAAGGTAATGCGTTTGCAGGTTCTGGGGATCAGGACATGGATATCTTTTGCAGGGTGGGGTGGAGCATTCTTCTTCTTTTTTTTTTTTTGTCTTTTGTTGTTGTTGTTGTTGTTGCTATTTCTTGGGCCGCTCCCGCGGCATATGGAGGTTCCCAGGCTAGGGGTCGAATCGGAGCTGCAGCCACCGGCCTACGCCAGAGCCACAGCAACTCGGGATCCGAGCCGCCTCTGCAACCTACACCACAGCTCACGGCAACGCCGGATCGTGAACCCACTGAGCAAGGGCAGGGACCGAACCCGCAACCTCATGGTTCCTAGTCGGATTCGTTAACCACTGCGCCACGACAGGAACTCCAAGCATTACTCTTTATACAGCACGTGGTGAGTCTGTTCTTCACGGAATTCTCATGTTACAAAATTCCTTGTGCTGACCTGGAGCAGAGTGAGAGTATCATGTTGTGCTTTAATATCTTTAGGATCTTGGTTGGGTACCACTCAGATGCCCAGCAAGATGCCTTTGTTTCTCTTACATTAACCCACATGGAGGAAAAGTACAGGGCAGGTGTGTCACCACCTGTCAATCATCCATTCCCCAATTAGCTAATCTTGGAAATTCCATAGGGTGGATCTTTATTTCTTTCATTGAAGTCTTTGCTTATTTTTATTTTATTATTTTATTTTATTTTTTCTTTTTATGACCACATCTGTGACATATGGAGGTTTCTGGGCTAGGGGTGGAATTGGAATTGCAGCTGAGGCCTATGACACAGCAACGCTGATCCTATCCACATCTGCAACCTACCCCATAGCTTGCGGTAATGCTCATCCTTAACCCACTGATCGAGGCCAGGGATGGAATCCAAATCCTCACGGACACTTTGCTGGGTTCTTAACCTGGGGAGCCACAGTGGGAACTCTGTGGCTTTGATTCTTTTAAAACAATGTGTGAGGAAAAAAAAATGAGGAGAGAAGGAGTGAAACTATTCATTATTATAAGTTGTTTACATCAGAATGAGGCAGTTTTCGATTATGTTTGTTGTTGAGAAAAAAATGAATGGCGATGAGAAGGGGCTAAGAGGACTTGGAGTGTGCAGTTGTGTAGAAGGAATGGAATTCATCAGGCCAGGCTCCGTGGGGAGTTGGTTTGCGTGGGTATAGAAGCTGGAGAAAGGGAGCTTCGAATGTGAGGTGGGGAGGCTGAAGGTGAAATAGCTTTTTCCTTTTTTTGGCCATGCCCATGGCATGTGGAAGTTCCCTGGCCAGGGATCAAACTCCAGCCACAGCAGTAACCTGAGCCACAGCGGTGATGACACTGAGTCCTTAACCACTAGGCCACCAGGGAACTCCCTATCTTTTTCGAATATAATCTCTACCCACCAGCCCCGCTTTCTGGCTTTTATGGGCTGTTTTGCCCAGGACTTCTCCTTATGCTCATGGAGAGTTAATACACCATCATCCAAAGTCTAATGTGTGGATGTGCAGTAAGGATTCTCTTAACTGCTATGCCCATCGCCATCGAAAGCCCTCTAGTGGAGAGGGTCTGAACAACTCTGGAAACAAATCCAGGTCTCTGGAACTTTATTAGGGTGGAAGGGATGGACCCTTGGGGAGAGGACTCTTGGGGTGGGTGCCTCCCTATAGGATAACCCAGGCGAAGGGCCCCAAGCCATCTCTGTGCATTCCTCAGGATCTTTCTCTCTCTGCAACATGTTGGGGTGCAACCTCAGGGCTGCACTGGTGGGAACAAAACACTCCTTACTGAGCTGGTTTTGCAGGGCTAGCATTATGGAGGGTTGCAGGCCGGGAGATAAATTGGATTAAGGACAGTATTTTCTTTTAGCAGCACACAAGGGAGCTATAGGCCAGGGTAGGTTTTCTGGTTCTCCCATGTTAGACCTGAGTGTTCAATGTGGGATGAGCAAAGGATGATTTTGAGGGACCAGCAAAAAGTGGCCCAAAGTTATCACTGTATTGTCTCCAGCCAGAAGAATATGAAGTACTGGGAACTCTATTAGTTTGCTCAGGCTGCCCTAGCATAATACCAGACTGGGTGGTTTAAACAGAAACAATGTATTTTCTCCCAGTTCTGGAGGCTGGAAGTCTAAGATCAAGGTATCAGGGAGTTC